>NC_048300.1:147923758-148007413 GCF_013100865.1 Trachemys scripta elegans | reverse complement strand
GAATTTACTAAGCTCAATTTACAATTCAAATAGAGAGGAGTAAAATGAACTTGCAATGAATAAAGAACAGGAGTACTTGTAGCACCTTAGAGACTAAGAAATTTATTTGAGCATAAGCTTTTGTGGGCTACAGCCCACTTCTCAAGATGCTGTAGCCCACGAAAGCTTATGCTCAAATAAATTTGTTAGTCTCTAAGGTGCCACAAGTACTCCTGTTCTTTTTGCGGATACAGACTAACACGGCTGCTACTCTGAAACTTGCAATGAATAAGTTGCATGAACATTTTAACATTTGTGTGAGTGTGTTTTATTTCAGTGTATACTGTTTCCGTTTCCCTCTCAAGATCAGTGCCTCACTTGTGTTTTTTAAAGTTCCTGTTTGCTTACAAGAGGAAATCTAGTGAAGAAATGAAGCAGATCAAATTCTCTGATTGAAGAGCTTTGGAGACATTTTGTAACACTAAATAAAATATTTGTTAGTTGCCTGTTCTTAACTTTAAACTTAAATTTCTCATAATTTATTTTAGCATCCATTTTGCTATAATTTTCTAAACTGTTAAAAAACAACAACAACCCCAAACTTTAAACTGGCCTCCTAGACCTTACATTTTGATTTTCTTTGAAATATTTGATCAACTGAAAACAACTGTATTCTTGAAATAGCAGTATCTGTGCTGGTTTTGCTGATTATAATAGACAGCAGAAGTTTTTCATTATCTCAATATTGAATTAGTTTTTCATATTAATTACTAAACTACCCTTATCTCATGCCAAAATATCACATCACCTAGTGGATAGGTAATCAAGCCCCACCTGCTTTATAATTAATGTGATGATGCAGAGCACAAATGCTCTGTCCATCTTTCTGTTATTTTATCCTGCACGTGTGAAATTGTTTAATATGCTGCATCTTCTCATCCAGCCACGGTAACAAAGTAAGGTAACATCCAAGGAAGCTGGTCATAACTAAGACCTTTTAACAGAAGGTTTGCTTACGAAAATACTGCAGAAGCAATCTCTCAGTGATCTTTTAATCGCTTTGACATTAGTTAATTGTTCTCACATGCACATACTCTTTAACAGTATGTGGAACAAGTCAGTAAGGCCTAATTTTAGAGTTCCCAAACTAGTTAAAGTCAGTGGAAACACATTTGAAAATTAGCCCTAAACAATTAGACTCGAGAGAGACTGCTTTCAGGAGACGCTTGATTAAACATTTCTTAATTTAGGAACGAGATTTACAGGCGAATGCATGCATTTATTTTTGTTAGCATTTTTCTTAATACAGTGTTAACAGAACAGTCCCACAACTGCAGCAAATCAACACAACTATCGCAATTAATATTCAGTGATATGGACAAAGTGCAATCAAAGCAGTAAAAGAAGGTTATGGAGATTAAGGATTTGAACAGGCTTGAGAATTAACTAAACCCTAAAGGAGTAGAACTACTGTAAACGAGAGGCGGCTTCGATTAGACTGGAAATAGGCAGAAAGCCCTGTGCCCATTCTTAAGGCACGTGTCACGGTGCCCTTTTTGGAACTATTTATTTTCAAATAGCCTGCGTGTATCGAGGGCGGGTGGCGAACAGTTGACTTTAGGAAATGGATACGATGAGTTTTAGCTGCAGTATGCAAAGCAGCAGCAGCTCCGGTTAAGAGGAAGTGAGTAATGTCTTCTGGTTTACTACAGTAGCAATACATGTGCTGCTTTAAAAAGAGACAGAGAGGCAAGCGGTACGCTGGGGCTCTTGCAAATCAACACTGATCTAGCGTGTAGCCAAGATAACAAGCCCTGCCCTCTCTCAGCGTGCGGATTCCCCGCTTCTTTATCCTTGGGCGAGTTGTGACAGCCGGTGTGAGGTGACCGCCTGTCCTGAGCGACTCTCCCCGCCGGCCGGTGTGTTTAATAGCGTGGGTGGCGGTGGAGTTCTGGGGGGAGTCACGTGGGGCTCTTGCTGAGCGCACATTGCTTCAGCCCTTCACTAGAGCGCGTGTGTCTGTCTGGGCGAGAGACGCTCCAGTAAGGGACAGCTAAGGAGGGAGCCGCGGGCGCTGGAGCCTAGAGCATAGCTAATAAATAATAATCAGATAAATCCAGCCTGCGCAGCTCCCGGCGTAGCCGCCTGCCCCTGTGTGGGTGTGTGTGTGCGCGCGCCTCAGAGGAGAGGGACTCGGGCTAGAGCGGGGTAGCTGCGGGTGTGGTTTTCTGCACACACACCTTGATACGCTGGGAGAGACCAGGAGCCAAACACCCACCCTCAGCAAGGGGAGCTTTATTTTCTTCCGTTCAGCTCGGACACCAAGCGCCGCCCATCAATACCTTCGCTTGCTGACTGACCATCCTTTCTTTTGGGGGTGCGAATCCTTGGCACTTGCTGGGAGTTTACAAGCACGAGAGCGAGAAGGACTTTCTTTCCCTTTGGATTTAATCTCTTTCCTAGTTGTTAATGCCCAGCGCCCCAATCAACGAGGAACCGCCAGTGCAGTTTATGGGAGTCTGCAACGTGGGGGATTATTTGAGACTTCGAATCTGATACATATTTCAGTTTGTACAGATGCTTGCTGTATAAATCGTGCAACGATATACGATTGGGCGGAGGAGGGCAATCTGAAAAGCAGTTGGGTACCTACAAAGGGAGGCTGCTCCAGCTGACAGATCTCTCCTCCATATTCTCACAGGAGTTGCTGCTAGTGAGACTTCAGCTGTTTTATTACTTTCGCGACTTAAATGGACATTTCCCGACAGTGCATATAATCTCCAGGAGCTGCGTGTAATCAGCTGTTTACTGTTTTCATCACTATTGTCACTGGGCATGTTGTTTACCACTGAAAAGTGGTCACACTTTAGAGCAATTTTTCAAGGGATGTACAATTACTTGCTGACTTTCTCATGCATTTGGAATTAGAGCAACAGCTTGTTTGGTCGACTGATGTGCCCGTGACAGCAAAATGTACTGGCCAAACCAAGGGCAGGAGCCTTCTATGTTAATTTCCCCCCTAAAGCTGTCCTGGCTTTATTTTTTTCCTCACTTCCCTACATCCCAATAACTAAGAGAGCTTCTCCCACGGTGCGTTTCCACTTTACTTCTTGATCCCCTTTTCGCCGGCTCGCTCGCTAACATATTGAGTTATCTGGGCTGCTGAGAGCCCATATTATTTCAAAGTTCTTTTTAAAAAAAGAAGGCTGAAGGGGCAGAGGAAACCATTCCTGCCTTTTACGGGAAGGTGCGGGCACCACCAGGCTTGGGGAGCTGCTCAGGAGTCCTGCCTTTTGCCTTGGGACTCAAGGGGCGAGTCGGGGTGTTTTGGGGACCGCTGGGCTCCTTTCCTGCCAGAAGCTCAGCAGAAAGGACCCTGCTCGCACAAAGTGGCCCACACGGCTCCCCCTTTCCCGCTCCGCTTTGTTTCCCTCCGCCCGGGGAATCGTTTGGACACTGTGCCCCTTTCTCTCTTCTGCCTTCTCCCCTGCTCCGCAGGCCGCTTCCCTCCCGCCCCCGGGGAAGCTGATCGCACGGCGGCTGCCCGCGCCCTGTTCCGGTGCTGCTCTTGCCCCGCTTTCAGCGCCCGTGGTGATGCCATGCCCCGCAAGCACAGCGGAGGAGACGAGGGCAGCTCCGCCGGGCTCTGGATGAAGAGCAGCCGCGCGGGCAGCGGCATGAAGGATGTGGAGTCCGGCCGCAGCAGGGTGCTCATGAACTCGGCCCCCAGAGGGGACGGCTTGCTCCTGCTGGGCACCGGCAGCGCCATCGGCCGCGGCGGCTCGCGGGAGACCCGGCGGGGGAAGCAAGGGGGAGCCCGGATGAGTCTGCTGGGGAAGCCGCTGTCGTACAACAGCAGCCAGAGCTGCCGGAGGAACGTCAAGTACCGGAGGCTGCAAAACTATCTGTACAACGTACTGGAGAGACCCCGCAGCTGGGCGTTCATCTACCACGCGTTCGTGTGAGTACTGCCCCCCGCCCCTGCCGCAGCCCGCCCGCCCGCCGGGATGGAGCCCGCCCGGCGCGCCAGCCCGCACCTGTCCCCGGGAGCCAGGCGCCGGCTCAGCCCGGCAGGGGGTGTGGGGTGAGGCGCGGAGCAGCAAGGAGGCATGAACTGTGGCACGGCCCCGCCCCGGCTCCTTAAGTTGGGCATCTCCTAAGAGCGCAAGGAAAGCCGGCTGTGGTTCGCCCGCAGCGTTTCTCCTGGGGTGGGAGTCCAGGTGGAGAGCGGGGCTTGTTAGCCGGTGACAGCCCCCAGTGGCGGGCGGGAGAGAGGGAGTGGCGCTCCCCAAAAACCCGCCAAAAAGTGACTCAGAAACGTCAGCGTTTGGGGTGGTCTGTGCACGCTGTAGCCCCCACCACTCCGCGTAAACGCGGTGACAGCAGCCGGCGAAGGGAGTCACTGCCATGGGAGATAGGGGCTCTGCCAGCCGGCTGTGCCGTGGGAAGCGCTCGGCCCTCTGGGAAAGGCCCACGTGTTGGCTGTCACTTCTGCAAGGGACCGCGCTGCGGCAGGGCTGCCTGGGCCAGCCCCGTGCTCTTTGCACTCGAACGGTTGGCCCCGGCAGCCAGCAGGCATGCAAAGGCTGGTCTGGGCTCGCTCGTGGCGTTGTGGGAAGGTGGGAAAAGAGAGACAGCCTAGACCTGACCATGAAGCGGAAAACGTCCAACGAGGAATTCATTGGGAAGCAAATGTTTACTTTTCCCTTCGGGCCTTTAAAACCTTTCCCTGGTTAAAGGGTTTTACTACTGTTTTCCCACCGCGTCCATTCACTCGCTCGTGTAGCCAGGCTTTTATTACAGTTCTGTCCCGTTGGTTATTTTTAGATACTTCTGTACGTGCTTCTTCCCAGAAACTAAATAAAAAGCAGAGTTACTGGAGGGAAGGAAGGCAGTGAGTTGGTACACAGCTTTTCGACCGTTTTCAGTCTGTTCTGAAAATGTAATTCTGCAGGTGTCTGTTCGTGTTAGAGGCAGGAAGCACCGAGCATCTGTTCACAGATGCGGTTGCATCTATTGCTTGCGAATTGGAATTCTTGGCTGCAATAACTTGAAAAGGACAGTGGGGCGATTGTAAAAGGCTAGGATGCAGAGATGGTTCATGAGCTACGCATGAACCACGCTCTAGTCAGTTCTCTTTAATATTACCCCTGTACTTAAATATCCGAGTATTTGATTCTTACAAACCAGAAATGATGTAGTTTGAGATGTTTACTCCATTTAATTATTATTACCCATTTTCTCATTTGCATCCTGCAATGCGTTGATCCCATCATTATGAATGCATTATGTATTATAAGTAATAGCTTTGATCATTATGAACTCATTTAATATTCATGCAAATTGCATCTGTATTTCCAGTTGAGTTCCATAGCACCAGTAGTTAATGGACATAGTGTTACTGTTATTTTTATTGAAATATTCAATATTTAGGATGAATTCCAAACTAATTCCTATTAGTAATGATCATGATAAATTCATTTGCGACTTCCGAGAAGTTCCTTGCTATTTCTCTTATAGTTGGGCATTATTAAGAAACCACTTAGTAAACTGTTATCTTGTTATGTAGACATAATTTATCTTGTCCCTTGAATGTTAATGTCATTTCCCTATGCATCTTGTATTAGCAAGTTACTCTTCTGTTTTGGATGCGTGCACAGTGTACATGGGTTTAGTAGAGGATGTGACTAAAATGTTTCTTGTGATTCTAGGCATTATCCTTCAAAGAGAATTCAGGTGTATCTTGAATTGGCTCCTTAAGACAGGGTGTTGCTTATGTGAGGTAGGCTTTAACACCCTACCTTAAGCAACCACTTTAAAGTATCCCCAGGGGTTTCCAAAACAAGTTCGTTCAATATTAGTCCTCTTTTATTATTATGTTCTCTGGCAGCATCCAAATACATGTCCCTACACCAAAGATCATTCAGTCTAAAGACAGAGTTTGTGAAGAAGTCATTGCAATACACCATGTTCCTAACCCCAGAAAGCTGCAGTAAGACAGATGAAGTATGACTGATGTTAAGACCAGTCAAATAAATGTTTTTTTCTTAAAATATTGTGCTTTACATTTGTAAAAGTGCTTTACATTTGTAAAAGTACAGAAAATTGATCTTTGATATGATAAATGGTGTATGAGGATGGGTCACTATGTTTAATCATAGAAAACTAACATACTGCACAGTATAGAGCAGATGCAAGGTTACTATTCTTTGAACAGTAGTTCCAGTAATTTCACTGAAAAGATGATTATGTATAGTGAGCAAATGTCAGTTGTAACACTTTCAGTAATAAAGCAACTATTTGTTAAAAGCTGTCTTTGGTAACCTATGATCAAGTAATGATCACCAGCATGGGAATCCCCAAATCCTACTTTAATAGTTTTTATAGCCATATAGAATATCTTGCCAAGAACCACTGCACTGTGATTAATGAGGTGCTTCAGGGATAGATTTACTTAGTAGACCAAAATTGCTATAGACAAAAAACAACAGAAACAGGTTTGAAGTGACATTTCATTTAGTTAAAGATTGCTGTCAACTAAGTAGAAATACTTATTCCCATCTAAATAGTTCATTATGAAAATCTACTATTGTAGACTGAACTTTCGTTATTTTTGGTCATTTATTGGGTACACTTTGCTATTTGTGTTTTAATAGGAATCTCTTACCCTAGATCATATTCTGGCATAGACAGTAATTTATCAATACTCTGAAAATCACTTAAATACTTGTTAGGACACTTCTTATTGCAGTCATGATGTAAATACCAAGAAATCATACTTTGGTACTCTTCTGTTTAATTTGAGAGCATAATGATAATTATTAAATAATATCCAAGATGAAAATAAAATTGACAGTATTAAACCTATAAAAAAATAAATTTCCAAACAGAGTGAAGTCATGACACAGCAACACTGTAAACAAGGAATATTGCCAGATGCCTTTAGAAGATTGCCTGCATAGAATGAGTGCCAATTTTAGTTTTTAATTACAAATGGCAATTTTGGCAGCTGGAAATGCCAACATAGTATCTTTTTATCTGATCAAAGCTGTGTGAAGCATCTTGGAAACACTCTTGTATTATAGAAGCACCTAGTAGTACCACTAGTTTAAGGATTTGTCAATGTTTCTATTACAACTCCCATTTTAAAGAGCTTTTTATCTTGGCCATTTGAAGCTCCATTGGGTGAAAATTTGGCAAAGAGCTGATTACTTTGGAGGCAATTTTTCTGTATAAATTATTTTTATCTATTGAGATTAAAAGAATATACACAATTTAAAGAATATATACAATTCTCAGTATTTCAGATGCAACTTTTGCAACCATCTGATCAAACATAACTTAATCTTGGCAAATTTTCTACACAGATATTGTAATGTTAAAAATGACATCTTTTGGAAAAAATGTATAACAAGTTATTTGCTTGTTGAGATGCCATTTTTGAGCTTTGTTAATGCATATCTACATTACAGCAGAGTCTATTATTGCTGTTATAGTTAGGGGCTATAAATTGTTAAACCTTATTTTCAGGAGAATATAACTCTGGATGTAAATATCACTCTGATCTGCAAGATGGCATAACCTCAAATTTTCAGTTTTCTTAATTTTTAGAATTAGAAGTTTGGTAGGTTGGGGGGAGGAGTGTATTATTTATAAGTATCAGAGGGGTAGCCGTGTTAGTCTGAATCTGTAAAAAAGCAACAGAGGGTCCTGTGGCATCTTTGAGACTAACAGAAGTATTGGGAGCATAAGCTTTCGTGGGTAAGAACCTCACTTCTTCAGATGCAAGAAGTGGGTAAGAACCTCACTTCTTCAGATGCAAGAAGTGCATCTGAAGAAGTGAGGTTCTTACCCACGAAAGCTTATGCTCCCAATACTTCTGTTAGTCTCAAAGGTGCCACAGGACCCTCTGTTGTATTATTTATAAGTGGCATTAGCTAATCAGGAACCAGTCCTGCAGTGGAACTCTCATGGAGTTTCTCCATGCAGAAGGACTTTAGATCAGGGTTTAATCTGTAATATTGTCAAATTTTAATGGAAAAACTTTTGCCATTGTAAATAAAGGAGTAAGGGGAGCTAGCTATTGAGGAACAAGTATAGTAAGTTAAAATTTAGAAATCAATGAGTTCTGTTATTTGTGTTTCATTCCTAGAGTTTTGTAATTTTACACAGAAAGGGCACCACCCTGTGACCATCTACTGCTGGATTTAGTGTTTGTTATTGGGTAGAGACAGTCACTTAAATAGGATTATAGTGGGTAATAAGGGTTTGCCAGATCAGACCCACAATTTACATGTTTCTTCACTTACAGATTACCTGTGTGCATTTTATTAGTACTTTATGACATAGAGGTCCTAGATAAAATCTAAAACCTGTATTGTAAGTCTAGGGAAAATTGCCTTTCGAAAGGCACAATCTTCGACTTTTAATGGTTTAGGAATAGTTCAAATATGAACATTGATAAAATCAGAATGTCCAATACCAATTGTGAGTAACGAGGCTGGCCTCATAAACTCATGCTGGTAAAATCTTCATATCACACCACATAGTCATTTGTGTTTGTGCTAATATTTAACATACAAATACATTAAAAACACTCTAATTTTTCTAAAAGTGTTTTCTCAGAGCCCCTAGAATGCTGATTCTTTTTTATCAGCTTGTGCAGAAATACAGTGAACTGTTGTTTGCTTGGTACACTACTGTAAGTGCTTCCAACATTATAGCTGAATATTGCTCAAAACTGTCTTCATGACATATTATTTACTTGTTTTTGTTAAGGTGATTATTGAGTACTGATTTAATGATTATCAGTGACAATAAATATAATCCAACACATGAAGTTACTGTGGAGGAGATTTTTCAAAAGCAACTAACTCCCACAAGTGCCTAAATGTCATTTGTGCCTTTTGAAAACATTCCCTATATCTATTTTTATATATGGGTTACATATCTGACTGTCTTTACCAGAAATATTTGGAAATCTCTCCATAATCTCTATGAATTTAAGAAGTGTAAGAGAGAGAGTGTGTGTGTTTGTGTGTAGTTGTCTTTCTGATGAGCAGCTAGAGTTAGAGGAGGGGGGAAAGCTTTGCCCTTTGATATAATTATGGGTATGATGCAATTATTTGTGTGTATGTGTATATATATTTAACCTTGTTTAATCTGTTGAGGTGTAAATATTCTATTCCATATTAACTTGCTTGTGATATGGCAGTCGGGTTGCCAGGTGTCCGGTTTTTGACCAGAACGCCCGGTTGAAAAGGGACCCTGGTGGCTCTGGTCAGTACTGTTGACTGGGCCATTGAAAGTCTGGTTGGCGCAGGGCTGGCAGGCTCCCTACCTGGCTCTGCACAGCTCCCAGTAGTGGCGACATGTCCCTCCTGCTCCTACGCATGGGGCGGGGGGGATCCGTGTGCTGTCCCCGCCCCAAGCGCCAGTTCTGTAGCTCCCAGTGACCAGGAACCATGGCCACTGGGAGCTGTGGGGGCAGCACACAGAGCCACCACGGCTGCCCCTGTTCCTAGAAGTCAGAGGGATATGCTGGCCACTTCCTAGGCTGTTGCCTGAGGTAAGCGCCGACTGGAGCCTGCACCCCGAACTCCCTCCCATGCCCTAACCCCCTACCCCATCCCTGAGCCCCCTCCCGCACCCAAACTCCTTCCCGGATCCTACACCTCTTACCCCAGCCCTGGGCCCTCTTTTGCACACTGAACCTCTCATTTCTGGCCAGTGGTAATTTTACCAGGAATTCTGTTCTTTCTGCTTTGTTCTCCAAACATGTTTGTTAGTTGAATATTTTTCTCAAATGTCTATTGAGTAGTGATTTCTGTAGCTAATTACATTGGTTAAATGTCAAATATCATGCCACTGATATTTTAAGGAGAACTCCCCATTCTGATTATACATTGATGGCATGATATGGCCTAATATGTTTTGGAATTAGACATTATGCACTTCTCCAACTCTTTGGCTGTATCATTTCTCTGATGAACTAGTCACAAAATCTGGTAAATATTATTTTATTTCTTTCTCCCCTTCTCATTGCTATTTTACTTGTTGAAGTTCTTGTTTCCTTTTTTCTAATTTTGAAGAAAAATTAGACCTAGACCTCTAGGGAGGGACAGTGTTTGGATTAGCTGTGGTGTTGCCTTATGTTAAAGTGATACAGATATTGTTGTGTCAGCAATCAGAAGTTGATGTTGGAATTGTGTCTTATCTGTACTTCAGGGTATACAATGAACTACATGTGGCAGTCCCCTGGAGCTGTGTGCAGATACAGGGCTGTGCTTGTTCCAGTCCATGTCCACGTCCAGGTTCAGGGTCTGCATTTGTAAAGCAATGCAAATTTATGCAAAACTCAATTCTATTGAGACCTGAGGAGGAAAACAATGGAATCTCTATGACCTGTCATATAACTTTCAGCTAAATACAAGAAAGAGATTTTTTTCTTCTATATAACAATAAAAATGTAGAGGCATTTCAGCATCAATCTGCCATGGATGTATTGTGCTGGGAGCAAACTATACATAAGCATGAATGCACAAACCTGGGAAAATTTGTTTTCATTACTAGGATGTATAGTGTAATTATATGTTAAATATTCATCCAACTTAAATAGTGGCACACCAACAGTAATACCACAATAATTAAAAAGTGCCTTCATATAATTTATTACCTCTGATGGTGGAAGAGAAGGAGCAGACAACAATGCTTCATTCGCCCTCTTCCCTATGGTTTTCCATGGGCAATGTTTTTGCTGGAGAGCTACAGAATGAATTTTCAAGATGTTTTGTGATGAATGTTCTTATTATTTACACATCCAGGGAATAAATACAAGTGACTTTAACTTACCTTCATTTCAGTCTCTTTGGGCCTGATCCAGCTTAGTATGGGCATGATCCCACATGTTATATCTTCAGCTTTATGAGCTATGTAAGCTCCATAAGGCTGCAGATGCTGGCTCCACAGCAGATGACCTATCCAGGGGAAACATTGGGTTGCCACAAAAAGCAGAACTGCTCCTCACTCTGTGGGGAAAAAAAGAACAAAAAACATTCCTCAGGAAAGAGTTACTGAGAGTCCTGGACCTGAACAACTGTGCAGATGAGCTGCATCCTGTTCGTTCCCTCACATGGGTGTGTAACCCGAAGGAATTATGAACCTTGCATGACCGCAGTAGAAAAGACAGTGTTCTGGGCCATTGTTTGGAATAGATTTTTAAAGTGAAGGTAATACCAGGAAGTACAGTATGTCTCCCATCTCCATTTACTGAGAAGTGGGTCAGGCCTCATCTTCTTCTTACTATTTTGCCATGAAGAGTCCTCTTCTCTTCCCCTCCCCCCTCTCCCCTCCCGGTACCCTCTGTGAAAGTGTACGTTAGCATTGTGTTGCAAGAAGTCCCATCTCCATTTTCCTCTGGTCAATCCTAGGTCCATTTTTCTTAATGTGTGAATTTTGAGCCTGATGTGCCCTCTTTTTGTCTCCCTGTTTATGAAAGATTCTGGACTTTTAAAATGTATCTCCTACTGACTGACATCCAATCAGCCAGATAAAACCCACACCCACATGGGGTCTCTTATATCAAGACAGTTCAATAATTCCTAAGATTCCAAATGCTGTATTTGGTAAGAAGGCTGGGTGGAATAAAAGATATGATCCATGAGAAAGGACAGCCATGAATGCCTAGTGTAGCATGGGATGCTGATTATAACTTGGAAGAAGGAGTAGATGTGGTGGCTGCATAGGCCAGAGAGATTTTGGCTCACTTATGGGACAGCATTTGTGTGACACATTTTGATTGATCAGCTCTCTAATTCTTCGTGAGCTAAAAATGATTTTTTTAATAGGATAAACATACTAGAAACTTAAATCCTCTATTTGAACAGTGATAATCTTGTTTAAATAATCCTATGTCCTGGTGTACCTTCAACCTAACAGGGAAAAATATGACTAGTTTATTAATATGCATCAGCATTAAATTACTGCTGCTGTTTTGGATCTGAATTAAATATTATTTTTCCAATAGTAATTCAATGTGATTTATATCTAACATTAATTAAATTTGTGGCATTTTATGTTCAATATTCAATCATTATTGCACTCAGTATTTGCTGTAATAATACTGATCATAATTAATATATTTTCTAGTATAAATAAAGAGTCGGTGAATTTTTCCACAGGAATTTCACTATAATGAGGAGATACATACTTTAATAATAAACTAAGTAACATACCTTGTTTTTATATAAACAAACACATTGAAAACAAGCAGAATAATTTCCTTTTAAATAATATAAGCCACCAAAGTGTCACAATAAAACTTCAAATATTAGCTCTTTGGTGCTTAATGGGTAGTATCTTGCTGTATTTTAGTGACCCCTGACTAAGCTGGGAGATGTACTAGATGCCTAAAGTTTAATCATGCCCTGATTTTCCTCTGGTTCATGTTTCCATTACTGTAGGTTTGGGGCCTGATTCTGCTCTACTGAAATTAAGGGAGTTTTGCCATTAATGGGAACAGAACTGGGCCCTTTATATGTGGGTAAAAGAGCTGAGATTTAAAAAAAAAAACAATATTATCTAATGGCAAACCTATACCATATAAATACAGCAGACCTAGTTTCAATATCCCATTTTTCTAAACAAGACAAACATCTCTTTTTACAATATCAAATCTTTACTTTTCAGAGGGGAAGTCTTTCCCTTGTGCAGATGATTGAAATAAGCGACAAACTGGTTCTCCATATTATTTTCTTGAGTATTAATGCTAGTATGTCCGTCTAGATAACTTATCTGATAAGAGATATAGATTGCCTACGGGGTTACCACCACAGTTCAGTTAAGAAAGCAAATTCAGCACCTAAGCCAGACTTCCTGCAACAATTGCAAAATGATCATAAAGCAGTCTCCTAGCTGAGGTCAGAACAAACTTCTTAACTCCCTTAAATGGTAGTCCAAAGGTTCTCGCACAGATTAGCTGTATGGTCAAGCAGTTTTTTCAACTTTCTGATAAGAGGTTGACTGTTTGCTGGTGCTAACTGCCTGAGTACAGTATGGCTAACATTTTCTAACTTGGTGCCTAAGTTAGCACCTAAGTTCATATTTGGATACCCCTAGTAGGCCCTTATTCAGGAAAACGCTTAAGCATATCTGTAAGTGCTCTCTTGAATAAGGATGGACTTCAACATGTTGTCTAAATGCTTTTCTAAATGAGGACGTGATTTTCAGAAGTGCTGAGCACCTGCAGCTTCTTTTGAAGTCAGTTGTTTTGTTATGATTTTACACACTCTTTACAATGCTTTATAAAGAATAATTACAAGACAGTTAGCCTTTTTTCAAAGCTCGTATACAGTAGAAATTTACAAATGAATCACGCTCTTCATCCCATTAGAAAGAAGAAGGGCAGTTCTGTACCTGCCCACCTTTTCAATTCAGGCAGGATTCTCCTGTTTTCTATGTCATCCATCGTCTGCCTGATCAAGCACACATCATCTTGTGATACCCAGTTTAAAATGTAAAGACATGAAAATTTGGATTTCAAGGCTTTCATTGACTTTTAATGACTTTATTGTAACCATACTTGATATCATATTGTATCAAGACATCTGTGCTGATTCTCAGGTATGATGAAAGCAAGAGGGAAAAATACTTTCCTGGTTCAAGAAAATGAAAAAGTTGGCAGTTATACGGTTCAGATCTCAAACTAGTGTACTAATGGGTTAGATAAGATAGTTTGGTAAGTGCCCTTCCTAGGTCAGATAGATTTGGACTGGTAGTTCTGACTAAGTTCTTCTAGTACCTTAATTTTAATTTTTTGTTATTTTTTTTTAAAGTCATGGATCACTGTGGAATCTGAGCACCACTAAGGAGAAGTAAATGCACAAATATCTCTTCCCGCCCTACCAGAAAAAAAAAGCTTAACATTTTTGTTTGGATTTTTTTCTTAAATATCTGATGTGTGAGGATGCTGATGTGTTTCAGAAAGTTATTGTGGGAGAGCTAAGATGCAGAGTTGGGTTTTGCATTTACTTCTGTAAGTGGTGAGGGTAGTGTACATTCTTATTTCACTTGGGAATGAGTTCCACAGTCTTGCTATGTCTCTTGTGTGAGATCTGTCCCTGAGGGTATAAGTCTTTCCTTATTAGTCAGCAGCTTCATTTTCCAAGTGGAACAAATTGTCATGTGATGTCATCACTGACGGGAGGTGAGCTTTCAGGTAGCTAGAGCCAATACTATACGTGGCTGATGGCTTTGAAAATTGGTGCAACAACTTCAAACTGGATTTTGTGTTCATTGAGGAACCTATGTAGGCTGCAGAGAATTGAGATGATGCATTTTCTGTAACTTAAGTTGGTGAACAGATGAGCTGATACATCCTTTTTATGATGCATCCACTGAATATGGAACATTATTTCATTGTTGGATAATCCTTAAAGAAAAACCCTCAATTTGAAAATCACATGTCCATCTGAAAATGGTGTACCTATTATTGATATTACTTGTTTTTTTTTTTTAGCTTGTGTTCTTTGCATAAGAACAGCACTTTGTGTATAATCAGTTTCACTGTTGTATTGGTGTTCATTTGCATCATTGTCATGTGCTGCTCTGGGAAAGCTCGCATTCATGTTCTTCACTAGTCTCTGCAAGACGGTGCTTACAAGTAGCAGCAAAGCTGACAAATCAAACTGCAGGGATTAACAGGCCACAGGCTATAGACAGAAGAAAATGGGGATTGTGGAGGAGGGATGTGCCAGAGTACATTGGATGGTGTTGATCGTAAACCTGCCCAAAAGACCCTTATAAATGCATCAGGGGAGCAGAAAAATTCTTAGCGGATTGGTCCTCCAAACCCCTCGCCCCCGCCCCCAAAAAACCCCCAAACAACCACAAGCAAACAAACAACGACAGAACCAAGCAAAACAAAAACTAATTTTATTTTGACCAGAAGTGGTAATTAAATATCAGTTTCCTTGAGGCATTTTATGTGTGTTTTGTATATACAGTAGTTTGTAGGTAACAGCTGATTTTTACAAATTTATAGTGCACTTAAGTCAGTCACTGATCATTTGATAAGTTTAATGTCATTTAATTGTGGGTGCTTCTTTGTGAAATAAGGCTGTCCTGTTAATAACTGGATCCATTCACCAAAGGTAAAGAAGGCATTTGAAGGCAAATATCGACAGCCTGTCCTTTTACCTGTAAGTGAAATAAATCTGTTAGTCATTACAACAATCTGAACATACTTAATTATTTCTAAGGCTATTGAAATGCTGGAGTCAAGCCTTAGTGATAAGATATCTTATCTCTAGGGCATATACATATGTAGTCTGGACAGAAGGTGAACTTCCAAAGCTGAATTGTTAGCCATAATTTGGACTCCATAACTATTGTATGTGACAATGTACTGGGAATGAAATTTCATTCTCTTCAACATATGCAACGAAGTTAGGAGTGCATTTGTTAGACACTTAGCCTTTCATCCTGAAAACAAATACACCTCTACCTCAATATAACTGTCCTCGGGAGCCAAAAAATCTTACCGCATTATAGGTAAAACTGCGTTATATTGAACTTGCTTTGATCCACCGGAGTGCGCAGCCCCGCCCCACCGGAGCACTGCTTTACCGTGTTATATCAGAATTCGTGTTATATCAGGTCGTGTTATATTGAGGTAGAGGTGTATGTGCTTAATTTTGATTTCCTTGGGACTGCTCATGTTCTTAAATACATGCCTAATTGCTAACATGATTGTGTTTTTATTCACCCGTATTAATATTGTGAAATAATCTATTGAAATGAACAGGGTGTTTCTGAAAGAAAGAGTCTATCCAGCTGTTAGAAAACTATGATTGCTTAGTTTTCTGCAAATACAGATGGGAAATCCTTATTGGGAGGGTTGGAGGCATAAATAGAGAAGATTTTAAAGGTAATGGGGTGTACATAAATCTGCCAGTTTCAGGCACTGCACATTTGACCTACATTTTTACAGATAGTAGGTAGGCCAGATTTCTTATTGATACTTTTGTGGTACCAGAGCAAGTGCTATACCATATTTAAATACTTATCTGCCTTCACAGGAAACTAAATTAAAATGAGGTAGAATTTATGAAAATTTTCTGTCAGACTGATTTAATTGACTGTACCTTTAAAATAATTGTTTTTTAAAAATGCATAATTTAAATTCTCTCTTGCTGTATGAATGCAGACTGAGAACTTGGATTCCTATGTGAATCAGTAAATTGGACTTCACTTAAAAATAATACACAATATTAATTTAATTTAATTTTTTTTAATTAAGGCCTTGGCCATATATACTGATTTGAGGAAATAACAGACTTGGTCTTTCCCTAAACATCCATATACTAGACGTGTGTGTGTGCTCTGTCAGCTACTGAGAATGCAAGAATTTGCCAAATTTTGAGTTGAACAATAGCTAGGTTTTTCATTGGACTTTAAACGATAATGTTGCAGTTTCTGATAAGAAACTGGCTTTTGCAATAAGATGGATATTTATTCATTCATTCATTTAATTTTATTTCAAGTTAGAATAAATAATAAAATGCCACCCATTCACATGATCTAAGTGGCCTGCTGATCATTTGAAATTACAAAACCAAAATTTAATATATTATTCCATACAGTCAACTTACCCGTTCTACTGAGCAGCAGCCTGTAAGCAAATACCAACGTCCCTATGTATCTGCCTGCACTTCAGCCTCCTTAGATTTTCCTCAAAGTCTAGATGAAACAAATAAGCTTTGCAGCCTGTCCTTAGAACATGTGCTGTCTGTAGGATGCCCTGCTTACCAAGTGGGTGGCCGCCTTTATGCACCAGTTCCAGCTTCCAAATTGATTCAAGATGTAGCCCCATGTGGAATGCATTGGAAATAATCAAACCTCGAGGAGACAAAGGTATGGATGATGATAGCAAGATCTGAACCTGAAAGATAAAGCTGTCTGGACGGGCCTAGGTGGTAAAATTACCTTTTAACTGCTGCTGTTACCTGACCTTCTAAGGCTGGATCCCACAGATCAAGGGAGGTGGGGGAAGTTGTCAGCAAGCTGTTCTGGGGAGAACAGACTGACAAGGACCCAGACACAGGTCCTGCAGGAGTGTCTGAAGCAGCTGGGGCCTTCCCAAAATTCCAGGGGATGGTAATCCTCAAGGAAGCTAGCCATCCATAATTTTATAATTTTAAGGTATTTTTCTTGCTTTGGTGCTAAATAAACAATACTTTGATTTAAGAAGGTTGTTTGGTCACTGGGTACAATTGGTCATTGCTCCTGGAGGAGAGTGTTCTGCATGTGCCGAACTAAGTCAGACCTGCTGAGATACTTGTGATTAGTACCAGGGCCTGGTTTGAGAATGTGAAAATCACTTGATTCCACCCTAAGAGAGTGAACAGCTCGAGGCCTGGAGCAGGAGGGGTTGCACTCAAAGAAATTAGGAGGGCTCAGAGGTGCTGTTTGCCTGGTGACTGACATTTATGCAAGTGAGAGACTTAAAGTAACTGTACAGCCAACCACACTTGGCTAGGTCATGTGCAATATTTTCCCACACAGAGCTGCTAAGGCACATCAGTTCTGAGTTACTACTTTGTTGAAATTCAAGCCTTTGCCCTCTGTGAGGCAGACTGCCAATTTTTCAAAGCAGTATAGTAGTTCTGTGGTGGTAAGAAATAGCCTAAGAAGAGATTATATTTTTTTTTACTTGTGACCTAGGATAGATTTGGACCTCAGGTCTCCATAAATGAAAGACTATTTTACCCACTTTCCCAACTAGCCTATAGATGAGAAGGGATTCTTTTGTTTAAAAAAAATACCCAAAACACAACAACAAACAAACTTTTGTAGGTGAGGCACACTCAATCTATTGGTCCAGTTCTGCATTGCAACACCACTACATTGTGCTTATTAAGATAAACTTAAAATATCTGTTTCACAAATCCATTTGTTTGTTTTATTTACAGTTTATGTAATTGTGTGTTTTCATTGCCAATTTAGTGCACTATGGAGCGATCTGAGGGAGATGGAAATGTGTGGAGATTCAGCTGAAGGAATTGTGGCAAATCAAGAGAAAATAAAAGTTCTTTTGCGGGCTTACCCTGTCTAATCTCAAGGTTCCCCTCACCAAGGTCAAGGCAAACAAGAGTCTCAACTGCCTTGTCTCAGGGCAAAACAACTAAGGTCTTGGGTTCCTCCTTTTCTTCAGGAAAGATAAATTGTATAGCCCATGCCCCCTATTCCTGTGTTTGTTACAATCAGATGCCTCTAACTTCCTCATCCTTCATGAAAGAGAAGTAAAAACATTTCAACCTGCTCTTAACAGGCTTTAAATGAAGTCTGTGGTCTCTCCTCAAGTTTTTAACAAAGTCATCTGTGGACATCTGATTTCCCTTAACATGGTTGCTCGGCTGTTCTACCCCCAGCAACAAACTTCTTCTTCCTTTTATGTGTGCCATGCAAGTCTAATGCTGGCCCTGTGTGGTAGACCCCCTGAAACCTGCTCATGGCCTCCCAGGGAGCCCCAGGCCCCTGGTTGAGAACCACTGCCATGCTCGATAGCTAAGAGGCTAATGAACCCCATCTGCTTCTGTGCCCTGCCAGTTAACCCTTGTCTCCTTTCATAGAATCCTGGACTGGAACCTCAGGACTTCCTGATGAAGCCACCCTCGTGACTTTCCAGGGCCCCAAGTGGACAGTATACCCCATCACAGGGTAGAGGTGATGAGTAGACCTCTCGTTATAGTATTTCATATCCTGGAAGGTTGTAATAATGTCAGGATAGTGGAGTTTGCATTATTTTGGCCTCATAAATAGCTGTCTGTGGCATTTAAGTATATTTAGGTTTACCTGAATACTGAGCTGTTTGGGCATTTGCAGAAAAAGAATATGTGGCCCTGTTTAATACTGGCATAAACATGTGCTGTCTACTGAATCACCAGCACCTTTCTGCGGCACTTAGAAAAGGGAGAAATATTCTACAAAAGGAATAACAGAAAGAAATAACGGTAAAACACCAGTGATTTACATGATATTCTCAGGTGGGCAGCTTCTGAGCAGGAGGCATAGCTTGACCATAGCTATGGAAAAGAATATGGAATGCCAGTAAATTAATGCACATGCATTTTTATTATGATTTCTGCAGCATATTTCAATTGAAAGAGTATGATTTAATGTTTGGTTGATTCAGATATTAATAGTAAATATATTTTTGGATAGAAAGATGTTTACTGTGCATTAGTAGCAGGCCAAATCTTAAGGACATTTACTGGCTTTTGGTATTGGGCTAAATCTTGAAGTCCTGACTCAGAATAAAACTTCGACTGATATAATAAGTAAGGTAAAGCATTTTTTTAATTCTTGGATTTACTGAGGGTGTTGAGTGTATGCAAAAGTAGTTTAAAATACATTCTGATTGGATTTTTGCCAGCAGTGTGTCATCCATTGCTGCCTATTTCAGTTTCACTTGTGCTACATAAACTTCAGGTCCACTGCGTTTCTTAAAAAGGCAATCAGAAGGTTCCAGAATACACCTTAGACTGTATCTTTAGATCTTTTCTTCAGCAGGCAGCAATGAATAAAATGGGTTACAAATGGTGAAATTATTTCAAAGAAAAATAATCATAAAATTTACTGTTACAAAAGGAACCTAGAGTTTCGAAAATACTGTGCACTAAATATTTGACAGGTAATTTACTACATAACATTTTATCCATAAATGAAACAATGGAACAGTTAGTTTCTTCTAAGACATGGAAACCTGGATATGTTCTTAATATAAAACCAATTGTAAATAATTCAATTTTTCAGGAAACTCTGATATTTCAGTTTAGTTTGAAAGCTGTTCATGTATTATGTTCCAGCACTAATGTGATTCAGTGTCTAATAGCATAGTTTTTCATGATAAATACTGAAAATGAATTCCGATTATGAATCTAAAATACAAACATTTCATTATTTTACATTTATATCTAGTGCAATGAATGTCAGACAGTCAGATTGCTAGTGGTTGAAGCTTAGCTACTGATTAAAATTAATACGCAGTTTAAAAGAAACCCCTCAAAAACGGACAGTCAACAAATGAGCAAATTAGCAAGAATATAGTAAATATTTTATGAAAACACAGATTTTGAAGAAAAATATTATGCACATAAGTCTACCGCTCTTCAAGTCCCTGTCAATTTATTTGATTTTTCTTGTAATCACAATTGCTGATATCATTGGCAGTACCTTTACTCCTCACCCTTAATCTCTCCTAATCTCCGTCATTTGTGGCTGGTTCTTCACTTGTTACAGATTATCTAAAATGTAGATAGTCTGTACTCCAGAGAGTTTACTTTTTTATCTTTCTTTTGCTTGAGTGCTTTATGTCACTAATAATGACTAAGCTGTTGCAATGAAAATATTTCAACATCATCATGTTTTCTATAAATGCCTAAATTTACCCTACATCATCTCTATTTTTATAGACGTGAAAGGAAGTAGCTAAGAAGTGTAATTGAGCTCCTTCAAAACCCCCATCAAAGGTGTAGAGGAGTCATTTGGGGGTAAAATGTCATGGATAACATATTTTTGCTTTGGAGATCTGCTCTCTTACTCAGCTGTCCCACATCTCATACAAAATACTTCTGCCCCTGCAAGAATAATCTATTTAGGGATTTCCCCAAATTTGAATACGAGCTCTTTTTACGTGCTGCTTTTGCAGCCCTCACATATGTTTGTCTGAGCCCCAAAATCATATAGGACCCAAATTTGGCCTGAGGCCTTTATTTTGTATTGGTGACATAAAAACATAAGAAGGGCCATACTGGGTCAGGCAAATGGAACATCTAGCCCAGTAACCTGTCTTTGACAGACACTTCTGGCAGTTGGAGGTTTAGGGACACCCAGAGCATGGGGAGCATCCCTGACCATCCTGGCTAATAGCCATTGATGGACTTATTCTCCATCAACTTATCTAATTCTTTTTGAACCCTCCCAGTTATACTTTTGGCCTTCACAGCAGCCAGTGGCAGTGAGTTCCGCTTGTGCATTGTGTGAAGAAATACTTCCTTTTGTTTGCTGAAACCTGCTGCCTGTTAATTTCACTGGATGACCCCTGGTTCTTGTGTTATGTGAAAGGGTAAATAGCACTTCCCTATTCGTTTTCTCCACACCATTTCTGGTTTTATAGACCTCTATCATATCCTCCCCCTTAGTTGTTTCTTTCCTAAACT
Source organism: Trachemys scripta elegans (assembly GCF_013100865.1). Taxonomy (NCBI): domain Eukaryota; kingdom Metazoa; phylum Chordata; order Testudines; family Emydidae; genus Trachemys; species Trachemys scripta. The sequence goes on along the minus strand of NC_048300.1, from coordinate 147,986,216 downwards.
GAACAGTCTGTCTTTTTAATCTCACCTCAGATTGAAGCTGTTCCATACTCTTAATAATTTTTGTTGCCCTTCTTTGTACTTTTTTCAATTCTTTGAGATAGGGCATCCTGAACTGCACACAGTATTCAAGGTGTGGGTATGCCGTAGATGTATATAGAGGCATTATGATATGTTCTATCTTCTTATCTATCCCTTTGCTAATGGTTCCTAACATTCTCTTAGCTTTTTTCACTGCTGCTGCACATTGAGCTGATATTTTCAGAGACTGTCCACAAAGACTCCAAGATCTCTTTCTTGAGTCATAACACATAATTTAGAACCCATCATTTTGCATATACAATTGGAGTTATTTTTTCCAATGTGCATTTCTTTGCACTTATCAACATTGAATTTCATCTGCCATTTTGTTGCCCAGTCACCCAGTTTTATCCCTTTGTAACTCTTTGGATTTAACTTTTTTGTGTAATTATGCATCATCTGCAAATGTTGCCCCCTCTCTGTTCACCTCCTTTTCCAGATCATTTATGAATATGTTGAACAGCACAGGTCATAGTACACTTTTGGGGGGGCCCTCAGCTATTTATTTCTCTCCACTGAGAAAACTGACCATTTATTCCTATCCTTTATTTCCTATCTTTTAACCAGCTACTGATGCATGAGTACCTTCTCTCTCATCCCATTATTAAGTCAAAGTGTTCACTTCCTAATCCTGCAGTGTGCTGAGAACTTGTCATATGATGAGTATCCTCCACCCACACTGAAACTGGCATAGCTGAAATTTAGTAAAAATGGTTGATTGTCAGGTTATGAATTGGGAATTTTTCCTCAGTGACCCATAATGAATGAGTGTACCAAACATAAAAATATGAGCTCAGTTTTTAAAGTTGGAAGTTGTGTTGCTTTAACTGGTACATTGCTGTTTCTTGAATAGTGATACATTCTTCTGTGAGTTTTTGAAGAGACCCCACTCACATAGTTGTCTGCTTATGAGTAGAATGGCATTTCCAGTCAAGCTACTAGAGAAATTCAGATGGGGGTTGGAGGGGTTATTTGAGGGAGGAGGGAAAGGATTTTTAGAAATACTGAGCCATGTTCAGCCTGATTTTAAATGGACACAAATTCATTACTTTGGGAGCACAGGAAGAGAAACAGTTAAAAAATGTCTGAATCTTTAAACTTGAGATTATCAGTTATATAGTAATATACACTTAGAAGTTTGTAAAGTTTGGCTATGCAATATGAAAGTTACACTATGAATGTTTGAAAATATGTTAATGTGTGCATTGTATACCACAAACTTTTCAGCAGTGAATTTAATAGTGATTTGCATCCCTGGATAGTTTATTTAAATTTAGGTAGTAGAATTGCTATTCAACAGAGCTGCTCTGAAAAGCATAAAGTTTTAAAATAGTCAACATCCGCCTGTTAGACTATTTAGAATGTGAGTGCATTTAGTTCCATAAGTCATACACTTTAAGGCCAGAAGTGACAACTGAGATCATCTAGTGTGACCTCCTGTATAACACAGGCCACAGGACTTCACTGAATTAATTCATTGCTTCAAGTCCAGTAGCTATGGTTGACCTAAAGCGTAACTTTTAGAAAAAAACCCACTCTTGCTTTATAAATTTCTTGTGATGGTGAATTGTTTCAATGGTTCATTACCCTTACTGTTAAAAAATTGTGATCTATTTCTAGTCTGAATTTGTCTAGCTTCAACTTCTACCCATTGGATGTTGTTACACCTTTGTTTGTTAGACTGAAGAACTCTCTGATATCAAAATTCTGTAATAAGAGCAAGTGCACAGTGTGGCCACTAGGAACTCACAATGAGATTAGAATTCAAATCTTCCATTTCCAAATCCAGGCCCCTATTACATGAACTAAAATAACCTACTTTTCATTGTTATCAGTATGACACCCAGTTGAGCAGCTCTGATTCCATTCAGTAGCTGGTAGCAGTACATGTGAGACAATTACTTACACTCTCTCAGACTAAACAAATCTCTTCTTTAATACTATGATGTCTGAACTAGTTCAAGTGTTGCTTCTGCTGAAACCAATATCACAACTCTGTGGCTATGCAGAATAGTTATCTCTGTGCTTTTGGACCTTCATGGCAGTAGTAGGGGTAGAACTCAGATCTTCCAGCTACAACAGTACTGGTTCCTGACATTTGATCTCAAGGAGAATCTTTTTCAACTGTTAGTAGCACAGGTCTTAAGAAACACAGGCACGTTGTTATTCTTGATACACATTCTCACTAGCCACTTAATTATAATATGTATATTTGAAATCAATAAAAATCTTAGCAATTACCATGTGGTAACCCTTGGCAAATGCTATCTCTTGCTCTAAGCATAGAGGAATATTGTCATAAATTCAGATACCATTTGGTAACTTTTGGTAAATGCTGTTGTTTTTTTTTTTAATGGCAAACCCCAGTATAGGGCATAAATACCTACGTAGTTATGATATCCATGCAATAGATTCCTTTGCTTTTACAGCTATGCAATAAACTACTGGGTTATGTGATAAACTGTATTTCTTTGGCAACCCTGAATACCTGCATTCTGCCCAGTGATTCATCTTGGCCTCAATTATTTTTAACATTCCAAACTTCTCAACCACCATTTAAACCAAACTAAATCAAATCCAACTCACTAACCATAAAACAAACAACCAAAAAATCAAAACCAAAGTACAAAAACAAACAACAAAAATGACAAAAAGAAAATAACTTGTTCTTGGGCACCAAAATGTTTCCTTTTTCCCTGTAAAGGTAGTTTCCCTCCTGAAAATCATTCCTATTCAAGGCATAGGATAGGCAGTATTGAGTCCTGAACCTTGAAATGTTTAAGGTTTTCAATTTTGTTCAAAAATCAGACCTAGAAACACTTACCCTGAATTCCCAGCTCTTAAAAGGGAAAAAATATCTAATTTTAGAGAGTATTTGTATTTTGCTTTGGCAGTTTGGGAGGTATCCAGTCTCTGACATATTTTAAATGTGTGAGATCATTTTTAGAAGTTATATATTACTATCACTGCAAGACCTGAAGATGGTACTTAAAACAACTTGGTTTTACAGGTGGGTGAATGTGATATAGTGCCAATAAATAAAATGTAGTTTTCAAAAATATTCAGGGCCATAGTCTGCACTTATTTAAATCTTTTGCAATCCACATAAATAATTTAAGTCATACTTAATAGAGTCAGCATGGAATTTGTCCCTCTTTAGGTAGCATAAGCAAAATATATTATGATGTGGTCTGAAGAGTTTATCAGCAGTAGTTTGGAATGACCTGCATAATTAGTTTATGGCTTTCCCACTAATAAGCAAGCAACCTTCCCAAACTCATGTTAATGATACCTTTAGATTACCATGTATTATTTCCATCCCCTCCCCTGCCCTTTTCTGTAGCTATGCTGTACACAGTGAGAGACAGATTTTTTTTTTTTTTTGAAAAGCCTTAACTGTAGTTAAAATTATATTATTATTCTCAACTGGTATTTTGTCAAAATGAAGTATTTATAGGGTTAAAAATGTGATTGATTATAACAGACTATATAGTAGGTCTTTCACCAAGGATATTGATGTTTATTAAGATTGTTAAACAAAGCCTTTATCCTCACTTTATGCTTGATCCATTATTATAAAGTGTGGCTTGTTTTCTGACTGAATAAAATGAGTCCCAAGTAGTGATTTGTGAAGATATTCATAACAACATTAATTAATAGAATTACTATTGTAAACTTATGCTTCCTGATCTGGACCTCTTCCTTGCGTGAAGGTGTGCTGATAAATATTCCAACTGGTGTCTTTTTGCTTAATTTAACTGTAGCCATTGTCTGATTGTTTGGTTAAGTACACAAAAACTCTGAGTCATGTGCATCTATTTCTGGATACGCTCAACATAATTAGGTGCAGCCCTGCAGCATCACATTCTAAACAACTTTCAAGCCAAACAAACTGCAAGAAATACAATTGATATATTTCTAGTCCTAAAATAACTTCAGAGAAGACACAATCATGTCTAATTTTCCGTTGTATAGTGTATTTTTAATTATGATGAACCAATTGCTAAAGTTAACTAGAGATTAATGCATTTTCCTGCAGCTCCCTATTTCTAAATGATCAGAGAAGATTCTCTCTCTCTAACCTTTTTATCATGCATTTAGTTCCTATGGAATGTACTAGATGGGTATTCCTGGAAATCTGTATCCTATGTAACTACAGATCATATACAACATATATATCTCTGCATACGTTGTAAAATTCCATACATTGGTTTGCCATTGTTCTCTAGCCCTCTCCTGGGGCCTCTAGAGGTGATATGAACAGAACTATATATTTGTGTGCTAATTAGTGACATTTGTGTTAGGTTTGTGATGTCCATTGGGAACAGGACCAAAGGCATCAATTCATGTCCCATGATGAGCCACAGTGCAGTAAAAAAATGGTAACAATTTTCTGTCTTTAATGACTGGATTTGAACCCACCAGCTAGATATGGAAATCAATGTATTTGACTATAAATGCTTGAATAAAATATTCTGCACAGAGTGGAATTATATGATCTTACATTTTCCCTTCTTGACAAAGATTATATTGGATGCATTGGTAACTGCATTAAATTCTTTTAAGTACACAATCACTTTTGCATACATAATAGGCCAAATTAATCTTGGATAATAATCGAGGGATTGATTGAATATAGAAGTTTGTTGCAATATTTTGTTCCCTCAAAATACAATAAATAAATAGAGTAGAAAATTTATTTTCACATAACATGACATGCTTATATACAGTAAAAATCCTTCACATTTGTCTCTTGGAAAACCCGGCAGCTGAAGAACTTAAAGTTGTTAAAAATATATATATATTTAGTTATGCAAACTTCAAAATTTTTGTAGGTATCATAAACCAAGAAGTCTCTTTTTAATACTTTCCAGAATTGTGTGAGATCTCCTATTATTTTCCCTTTCCCCTACTTTCAGAACTGATGCATTGCAGCAACTCCAACTTTGGATGGAAAAGGCTGGGCATGTTTCCCACCAGTGTCTGTCAGTGCAGTTCAGAACATTAGGGAGTGGGAAGTATGGAACTCAGTCTTAAATTCTAATCCCTTGCTTGGCCTCCTATTGTTCCATTAAACCTGACCTTTTAGTAAGAATTTGTTTCTAATTTGTATAGTCTATTCTGCTGTTTATGGTGGTGTAAATATTATGTTTGATTAGATAACTGTTAGGTTTGGAATTTCTGTCTTAGCCCTTTCTGCTGCATTATTCTCTCTCCCCTCTATTTTGAAAAACAATATACTTTTAAATTGGGATGGTGTGTGAATCTGGGCTCTTTAATTGGTGGAGATTCCTTTTTCCTCATTAAAACTTGTCTGCAAGTGAAATTGTCAATATAAACCTCTGTCTACCTTAAAATTGCATAATTCTGCAACATAAACAGTAAGTTTCCTATTATATGAAAATGAACTACAGTATCTAGTTAAATAAAAATAGTATAAAAGTAAAAAGCACTTTCTAATATCTGCTAAATACCAAGGAATACATCTTTAAATTACCTAGAAAGGAAAATGCAGTAACACTGCAGACACAAGAGAATGCAAACATACAGCTGATACCTGAAATTCTGGGAAATACCTGTGGTATTTTCGTTCTTTTTAAAGGGAAGGAAATTTTTCTATTAAATTTTATTATAAAACATCCCAAAACTTTGAGAGAGATTTTTTACAGTATTGATATAAGAAATGAATAAAATGAACATTTATTTCTTGCTGTATTTATTTTGAAACTTCAGTATTTCTTTTCTTTTAACCTTGCCTTTCATTTCTCTCATTTGCTGCCTGCTTTTCACAGCTCCCTGCATACTGTTCATTATCTGAATGTAGGCAGTGCAGTATGGACCTGTTGAAGCAATTATTAGTGTATACACAAGTTTATCCTTCTAATTAGTATTTGCCAAAAGTGGGTTTCAGTATTAAAGATAAATAGTGTAAAAGAGGCTATTCTCAACTAGAGCTAGGCAGGAAATGATTTTCCTGCCCAGCAAAAATTTTGAGATTTTGTTGAAACTTTTTCCCATCCTGAATCAGAGCAAAAGGTCAAAATCTTCAAAATTTTTGCCAACAAGGGAGATGGGTGGGGAATGGCTCAGGTCAATCAAAATGTTTTGTTTCAATTTTTAACATTATAAAATATTCCTTAATTTCTAAATAAAAGTCACTTCAAAATGGACTTTTCGAAAATGTCAATGCAAAAAGTTTCAACAACTTCGAAACATTTTTCAACATGCTTTTGAGTTGAGAAATTTGTTGAAAATGACAAAAAAAAATCCATTTTAATGAATTGGCATTTTCTAATGAAGAAACATTTATCCAAAAAATCCCTGACCAGTTCTACTCTCAACCCATTTTCTATCTTTTCCCTCTTTCTCTCACACACAACCAACATTAGAAAACACTGATTAATCTTGCTAGAGAACCTATGTTCAAGAGATTTCCAGCCCAGTTTCCTTGCTACATGCTTGTTCTAGCTTGCCATTTCAGAATAGGATTCACAAAAGGAGGCTGATTCTCAGGATGTGGGTGGTCATATTACTTCCATTTCTGCAGCAACAGCACAGCTACTTAGCCTGAAAAGGGTGCCAGGCAGCAGAAAACTGCATTAAGAATATTTTAAGAAATTCAAGATAGAGGAGAAAGAGACAGAGAGACTGCAAGTATTGGTAAGCGCTGCTTAAGAGCAACACAAGTTATTAAAGAGGCACTTGTGACAGGCACATTCAGCCCATACTCACCCATTCTTTCCCAGAAGGGAAATTTTAACTGAGGTTGGTTTTTCTCTCAGGGCCAAATCCAGAGAAGTGTTGAGTACCTGCTCTCCGCATTGAAGTCAATAGGAGTTTCAGATGTTGAACAAGTGTTCGGCATCTGTGGGGTTTGGCTGAGTGTATTTTAAATTTATATTTCACAGTTTACTGTTTTTCTCTGTTAGGGAGACAAAGTTCAACTCAGAGTGCTCAATATACCATACTTAATCATCCTTCATGCTGGCGGCAGTGTGCAACACAGCTTGCACTGGACACAAACCAGAAAAGGCTAGCTTTTGTTTTTGTTGTTATGAAGGGCTCCATTGTGATCTCTCATCCTCACAAACATATCACTAAATAGTGGGATAACATGCAACTGCAAACTTCTAAGCTAGCAGCAGACTTCTGTACTGGCAGCCCTTGGTTATTGCTTTCTTATTAACGATGGCTTAGAATAGATCCTAGAAAAAGGGATGGTTTGACTAAAAATGAGAGATTTAGCCCTGCATATATTAGTTATTTGCAGATTCCTTGAAACTTAGCATATCTGAGTAGTATTTCCTGAGTTTAACATGTTCTCTTACTATACAATATGGAAATAAATAGTTCATATAACTCTTGATATTAATTAGAACCTTTCTACATGTTTAAACATCTTTAATAGAAACTTAAAGATCCAAATACAAAATCCAACATTTGGGGACATTCTGTGGATATCTGATATCCTCGGCATGGATTTGGATGCATAACAAGGAATGGATGTCATTCATCCATATAGTCAAGTATGTTTAACCTGTGGTTGATACACTGTAAGATGAAACAGACTTTTTGTTTTGAAAGTAATCAAATTCAAAGTTTCTATTGTGAGTTAGAAATATTTCTTTAGTTTATTTAAACATTTCAGAACTCCATATTTGAAAGAACATAAATGAATGAGGCATGTCCCTCTGTGAAGAGAAGTTAATGTTACACTCTAGTATTGCTTACTTTTTTTGTTTCTCTCTCTTTTTTTTTTTTTTTTTTTTTTTTTTTTTTTGTCTAAGGCATGAAGTAACAGCCAAAAAATCAAGCTTTTGATATCCTTTCTCCTTCCTGAGAGGTAGAATGATTGCTGCAACCCTAACTGCAAAATGTTGTAATATAAGACAAAATTAAATACAATGAATATCTTTGGATCAAGTTAAAGCTGCATTTAGGACCCAGTTAACTCTAATTTATTTGTTTTGTTCATGAACATAGGCATGTGTTAAGCATAGTTAACAGAAACCTTGCCCAAAGCTGTACAGACAGAACTAACACAAGATCATAGTTTGTTGTAAGTTGTGCTACCCATTTGGCATGCGTTTTTCTGAGATATTTAGGGTAACCATATTTTCACAATACAGAAACGCTTTTGTGGCATCATTTTCTATGTCACAACGTACTCATACAAAAGACAAACCTACAGCCTTTAAAACTGTGTTCTGGTGTTGTTACTGCCTGTTTCTGACTCAACAGTGGCGTGTGCGTATTTCTTGGACTGGAGGATTTTTTCCAGTTATTTAGGACTTGTCTACACCGTTTTGTATTCTGGACTACAGGCATGTGAATTGCCGAGCACACCAGAGTTGCATTTGAATTACCCCATGAGGATGCTGCAGGTATGAACGAAAAGGTACCTAATTTGCCATAAAGTTTGAAAGAGGAGTATGTTTATGCAAACTAGGTACCTGTTAACTCGTGCTAGGAGTGTCCCCACGGGGAAGCTAGAATGCAACTCTTTGGTGAGTTCTGCAGTTCACATGCCCATCATCTGCACTATGGAGCAGGGTAGACATATGCTTAGTGTTCAGATTGAATTCATCATGAAACACTGAACAAGGGTCATCAAGTTTCACTCTGAGCAAAAGAGCAGTTTTGATAGTGTCTAAGCTCCTTTTGAGATTTCTCTTCGCTCCAGACACTGTTAATCTTGCTGAACATTCATTCTACTGAGTTAACCCAGGGAAATCTACTTGTAACAGCAACACGTCTTGCATCAAGCTGGTCATAAATTCTGATTTGATGGAATTGAAATTTTTAATGGGAATGTGTCAATTCTGTTAAAACTTTCTGTGGAAAGCAGCCAGGCTTCCTCCCAGCCTACCTGGTTCCCCCTCTCTTCACCTGCACAGCTGTCCAGCTCTCCTTCTGACCACCTGGCATGCTGATGAGCTCTCAGCTCCCTGGGATGCCTACTTCATGTCCCCTTCTGTCGACCTAGTAAGCTGCCCTGCTTTCTGAATTCCCTGGGTTGCCCATCTGGTGGGCTGCCCAGCTGCCTGCCTGCCTGGTTGCGGGGCTTCCAGGCTGTCCAACTTCCTGGGCTCCCTGTGCCTCCCTCTCTCTGCTTGGCAGGCTGGTGATCTGCCATATAGGCAGAAGGGAAGATAGGATAGCCTGTCAGCTGGGCAGCCCAACAGGCAAGAAGCAGGGGACTTCAGTGAGGATATTTTGTTTGATTTTTCCAAAACACAGTATTTTGGTATTTCAATCCCACAGGGAAAAATACATTTTCAACTTTTGTCTGGTTTTGGTACAGAAAAATATTTGAAAATGTGACATTTTTCATGGAATGGAAATTCTGTTTACTGCGCAGCTCTAATCTTGAGCAAATGTTCTGTAGTTATGTAAAAACCCAAATATTTTGACTGAAAAGAAGTCTTCGATGTTTCAGGTACCTCTGCAGAAGTTCCAGGGAGATCATATTTAAAAACTGGGACTGACCCAGTAAAACTGGTTCATTTGGTCTTTGCAGAGTGTCTGGGCTTGATTGTCCGTTATCGTTGAGTTCTGCTCAGACATGAGGCGACCACAAGGACTGCTTGGAGCAATCTGGTCCTCTGCCCCCCAGCTCTAGTGTAAGTTAAAAGTTCAGTGGAAGAGATCAGGGACCTTAAGCCATGGGAAAATCAGGCATGGGGGGAGCTTAACTTTGTCACACCTCCTCCCCTCCCTGCTACTGGAAAGCCCCTAACAAATCCTCCTTCCTCTCCTTATGCAGGGTGGCAGGAAGGTGGCCAAGGAGCTATCTCTGCCAAATTTCCATTAGTGGAGCATCACACAACACACAGGTAATTCTCAGTTGGCTTTCTCTAGCTGTTTTAAGGATGCTTTGGACCTCTATTTTGTATACAATATATTTATAAATATATATCAATATAAATCAAAGATCAGAAACTAATGCTATGTCTCAGCACTGGCATTTCTGGATTCCTCTTTGGTGTGTCTCACAGAGATTGGGATTTTTAAAAAAGCACCTGTCTCCCATTGAAATTCACCGGATACTATGCAGTATCTTTGAAAATCCCATGCAAGACAAATAGTGTTGTTCTGTTTGTAAAGGACCTCTTGCTGATACAGTATGCTGGTTAATAGTTGTATCCAGTGAGCAGGCAAATGAGATTTCTATCGTGCCAGCCATTGTAACTTAAATATAAGGTATGCTATTCTCTTCCCATCATCCCACTTCTTAATAAACCAAACACATGCACACAAAGTAGCAGAACAAGGTGAATGTGATATTTGTATTTATTTTTGGATCCTACAGTTAAACCAGGATCAACTCCACCATCCTTGAAATCTGATTCCTTATGTTTAGAGTCAGAGTTACAAAAAAGAAAAGGGCAAGATGGTGGGTGGGAAGGGGGTATACAAAGGGGTTAAAAGGGAATACTGGGTCCAGGTAGCTCCCTGCCCCAGACCTACTGAGCATGCTCTGGCTGGATGAGCAGGTTAAAAGAAGCCGAGGTAAAGGATTGTGGACAGGCTGCAGGAGAGAGGAAGCCAGACAGAAGGTTGAGCCTGACAGGAAACACCTAGCAGGTAAGGCCCACAGACAGAGCCTTCTCCAACCATACCCTGTTTGCAAACTTGCAAGTCTGGAAGGGCTCTGCTCCTTTGGACTCTTTTGTTGTATAGTGATTGATTGTTTGGACTATAGAGGCCATGCCTCAAGCTGAAGGGATCTACAGGTAGGAAGTAGCTCAGGGAAGCAAGTCAGACTCTCTGCAGAGAGGCCCCTGATAGTGTCGCTTCCCACAGTGCCCTGGGCTGGTGCCCAGTGGAGAGGGAGGGTCAGGGTCCCTCTACCACACCTTCCTAAGGGCCTAGACCCAAATGTGGATGGAAAGCTGAAGGTCCTTGGCTTAAGGTCAGGAACAGGTACCTCTACTTCCCTAACAGAGGCAAGAGGCTAGAAGTTGGGTGCACTAACCTCTGGGATGGATGGCCCTCTGAGTGGTCCCTATCACAGTGGGGTGAAGATTTAGTGTCTTCCCCCCCCCCCCATATAAAAAGCACTAGATATGAGTTAGAAATGTGATACAGTACAGCATTAAAAAGGCGAATAAGATTCTAACTGTGTAGTGGAGGCATCATGTCTCTGAGCATTGAGTCTATATGGCACTATTGAGAATTCACTTAGTTTTGCCTGAGTAAGGAGTGCTGAATAAGGACCTAAAAGGGTGGCAAAGATTTCTCATGTACCATAACTGTGCATGATCCTTTATAAAGAAAAGGAGATCCTGGCCCCAAAGAGTTTACAGTCTAAAACAGTGCAAATTAGATTATTTTAGAATCATCTTGTCATTTAGGTTTCATCCAACTGAAATTTTGGATGAAATAGAAAGAGATTTACTGTATAGAATACAGCATTGTTCTCTCCCTCCCCCCACCCCCTTTTTGTTCTATCCCAGCAATCAAAGGAGGGGTGGGGATAGAGAGATGAGAAATCACTCCCTCTTCCCATCCTGGAGAAGTGCTGATGTTATGTGATGATAATGTTGTGTGCATAGTTGTCAACATTTAGAAGTGTTATCTGGAGAAAATTCTCTAAATAAACTGTGTGCCTGCTGGAGCAGGGAGTCAGTGAACATAGGAAAACAGCCAAGAATGCAGAGCATAGTGAACTCTGTAGCTGCTATTGGGTGAGCTCAGACCTGTAGGCTGATGGATGAACTGCAGGAACAGGGGGCCCTGTGCCTCCCAAAAACAGCTCAGTGATGTCCCTGCTCCAAAAAAGCTTGGTAGAAGTCCCATTATTTGAAACATTTAAAATTACTCTCCAGTGCTTTGCTGAATCTATGCAGTAAGGAATTACCTTACACTGGATGTGCTACATAAATTAACAAGTGTTTTCTAACTCTACCTTGGCCCTTTTCCACTCCCCATTATTAAATAAAAGCGCTAAAAACAGTAAAACAAAGCCTGGGTAAAAATTTTCTCTGAACATCAAGAGCCCAGCCTAATGAAATCAGAAGCTTCTTAATTTTGTGTGCCTTCATTACTGAAATTTTTTTTAAATGAAGTTTTACTTAGTCTAGAATGTGCTCTGTGCTGTCCTGTAATTTTGTATAGAATAAATGTTTGAGTGATTAATGTTTGCAAACTGGCTATGCTTTATACTGAGTGAAATTGTTTTGCTGGTGGACGTTTAAGTCATTTAATCTGCATATTTTATTGTAAATTGCTTACATTTTGTATATAGCCCTCTATAAAGAAAATGTATCATTCTCTGCACAACAGTAGGTAGTAATGTCTTTTCATGAGCCTTTCAGCAGGCCTTTACAAATTATTTTAAATAAGTCTCCTTTATTATGAAACATTGGAGGTAGAGATGGACCAAACCAGATATTTGGTTTTGAATCCCTGGCTTACAGGAAAATTATATAATTTTAAAAAATATTTTTAATGTTCCATTTTCTCCTGCTAATTTGCAATTTTAATAATTTACAAAAAGGAGAAGGGAATTTCTGTCTTGCTTATAGGGCTACCAGATGAAAAAAATCCGCTGTCAGTACTTCAGAAATACATGGGACAGCATGCTCAAAATCAGCATTTAATATTACAAAAATACATATAAATACTAGTGATGGAGGGTGCCTTTAAAAGGTCAGATTTATAAATGAGCACCCACAGTGGCTGAGTGTTTCTGAATGCATTGTAATTAACATGTTCGATACGTAGTCTGCCTGGCTTCTATGACTACAGTAACTAGGTGTATGTGCACAGTCATTCTGCCTGTATGTAACTGAGGCCTCAGCCTAGCAGAGCATTAAGCACATGGATATTTCTACTGACTTCCGCAGGACTGTTAAGATGCTTAAAGTTAGCAGATGCTTAACTGGATTATGCCCCAATCACATACAAAACTGAAAGTGTGTGGGTGCAGGTGCTGGGTAGCTCAGGGAATTGGTGATGTGACTAAGGAGCTTTTCACGTCTGGGCTGCTTGTTGGAATCCAGCCCATGCAGTGACTGTAAGTTGTTACTATATGATGATGCCGTGTTCGCCTGTAAGAGTTGGATGATCTCTGCCTTTGGTCAGCTGTCTACATCATAAAAAAAAACCCCTCATAGTTGTCACTCATGGACACCATTGCTGGTGTCTAAGCAGAGAGGCTAAGAACTCAATTTATATGGAGACCAAAATAGCCTTTCATCTTACAAATGGTCATTGTAGGGCCAGGATAGAGCTGATGTTATTGGGAGGGTGCCGTGTGGAAGCTTGCATTGGCACTACACATGCTATAGTTGTTCTTTGCACAAGCAGAGGGATGTAGTTCTATCAGTCTGGTACAATTTACAATAAAAGACAAAAACAAAAGCTCACATCCTCATTATGCCTGAGAGAAAACCCCAAGCTTGTCTCTTTAGTTTGCATACATTTTCCTCCTCCTTGTTTTCTGCAGGATACTATGGCCCTTTTAACAAGCCCTTTTGGGGTATTAAAGTGAATAAAGTAATGAGAAAGCATTCATTTTAATTAAGATAATAATTTAAATATTGATGATTGCTTGAAGGATATAAACAAATTCTGAAAAGCTAAAGTGAGTGCCAAAGCTTCGTCAACTGAAAATGGGCAAAGCAGCTTAAATCTTCACCCCTTTTTCATTTCTCAGAAAATCTGTAGTGTTATAGACATTGTAGCATAATGGCAGAATGCCAACTGATTTCTATTAAAAATATTATTGTAAGTTTTTTACAAAAAATTTTGTTCCTATTTATGTTTTTGCTGGCACTCAGTAGGATATGGTTCATAACCCAGGCATAAGCAGTTACACTCTGAAATTAGAAATGGGAACAAAGCCATTTTTCCACAAGTTAGAGAGACCAGTCATTCTGTAAGTGCCAGCAAAAATGCAAATAATGGTTGTTTCTAAAAGATGCTAAATAGAAGTGATAAGGGGGGTGAGGTGGTAATATTTGAAAATTTAGTTAGTATCTTGATTAGATTATTTTAAGAAGCCTCCGTTACAAATATATTATAAATAAATGCAAGTTTAATTTCTGCAAGTTTTTAATGTCAGAAGTATTCACTATCCCCTTTAAATATAATATAAATGTAATATAAATATTTTCTGAAATAATAAAAACATTTCAGATATGAACCAAATATTAACATTTTAAATACTGTTATTTCTTGCAGTTTTTAATTTTTGTGCAATTCTAAAATAAGTTAAGAACAGATATAGTAAGGGTTGTAGTTATGAAAAAGTAGTTGATTATTTCTGATTGTGACAGGATTTCCTCACCACAGCGACACCTCCTCCTGGCCATCCTGGGGATCAGCTCGGCCAAGTGCTTCGTCCTCCTCAGCAGTCTCTCTACCCATCGTCCTCTCTGTCTCCTAAGGTTGCCAACTTTCTAATTGCACAAAACCGAACCCTAGCTCTGCCCCTTCCCCGAGGCCCTGCCCCTGCTCACTACATTTCCCCCTTCCTTTGTGCCTCGCTCTCCCACACCCTCACTCACTGGGCACTGGGGCAGGGGCTTGGGGTGTGGGAGAAGCTGAGGGCTCCGGCTGGGCGTGCGGGCTCTGGGGTGGGGCCGAGGATGAGAGGTTTGGGGTGCAGGAGGGGGCTCCAGGCTGGGGCTGAAGGATTCGGAGTGTGTGAGGGGGGCTGCAGGTTGAGGCAGGGAGTTGGGGTGTGGGAAGGGGTGAGGGCTCTGGGGTGGGGCTAGGGATAAGGGGTTCAGGCTGTGGGAGCAGGCTCTGGGCTAGGGCAGGGGGGTTGAGGTGCAGGGGGGGTGAGGCTCTGCGGTGGGGCTGGGGATGGAGGGTTCAGGGTGTGGGAGGGGGCTCTGAGGTGAGGCAGGGGGTTGGGATGCAGGGGGGTGAGGGCTCTGGGCTGGGGGTGTGGGCTCTGGGGTGGATCCGGGGATGAGGGGTTTGGGATGCTGGAGGGGGCTCTGGGTTTGGAGGGGCTGGGGCAGGGGTTGGGGGGCAATGGCAGGCTGCCTGTCTGTCCTGTCACTGTGTTGCACACGTGCTGGAAGCGGGCAGCAGGTCTGGTGCTAGTGGGGGGGGGCAGGAGACTCTGTGCATGCTGCTCTTGCCTGCAGGCACTGCCCCCTCTTGGCTAATGGGAGTGCAGAGCCAGTGCTTGAGGCAGGGGCAGCACGCGGAACCCCATGGGCCCTCCCCCCTGCCTAAGAGCCGGATCTTCTGGACACTTCCAAGGCGCAGCGCGGTGCTCCAGGACAGGTAGGCACTAGCCTGCCTTAGCACCGCAGTACCGCCGACCGGACCTCTAACAGTCCAGTTGGTGGTGCTGACCAGAGCTGCCAGGATCTCTTTTCAACCTGGTATTTTCCAGACACCTGCTCACCCTACTGTCTGCAGCCTCTCTCTCCTCCTTGGAGAAGCAGCTTCCAGTTTGTGGGTTGGCCCTCTGGCCAGGTCATTGTGTTCCTCCGCTTCCGGGGAAATCACAGTTCTTCAGGATCAGCTGTCCATCTGATGCCGCCAACACCCTACTGGCTGGCAAGGGAACACACACCCACCCTCTACACTGGGTTCCAGCCCAGGGACCCTATAACATGCAGCTAAGGACTGTACTTGCTGTTGTTTCCCTGGGCTTTTTCCTATCTAATTGGTTCCCCTCTCTCTTTGGGTTTGTCAGCCCACTCTCCCTCCCCTCAGGGAGTGACTGTGGACTCCTTCCCTGCCGCCCCTCCTCACTACTTGCAGCTCCTGTGCTTTTTATAGGCTTCTCCTGTTCTTGCCCAGCTGTGTCTGCCTCTAATTAGTGGCCTCCGTGTAGCATATCTCTCTCCTCTTCTGGCTACTTAATTAGTCAATTAGTCTCGCCTGGCCTAATTTATCCTCTCCGGCCAGTGTGGAGAATACACCCCATCACAATGATGCACAATGTAAGACCATACTTTCTACTTTTTATTCAGAAAGAAAATTTGGGAGACAAGTGAGCTATATAACAAGATGCAAAGGTGCATTCCTGGGTTGAATGTAGTAGGTAAGCCCTCATCCTGCAAATATTTACACATGTGCTTAACTTTACTACTATATATTAGTTACTCATGTGTATTAGTGTTTGCAAGATCAGAGTCTTAGTGTAGAGTATACATTCAAAACAAAAAATCCATTTTCATTTTGTTGTGGATAAGACTAAAGAAAAGTGTAATGAGGGATTTTAATTTTAAACAAAGGAATTCTATTTTGGTTCTGATGCAAGTTTTAAATGAGACAAAATAAGAAAAGTATCCATTTCAGAATTGCGTTGGGAAAAAAAAAAACCTGATGAGAAAGCATATATTTAATGCATAATTTATAAAATATTATAGGTAAGTATTTGTATTATAAAACATTGATTGATTTTCCCATAAATCTATTTTATTCTAATATACATAATCTTACTGTGTTTTTTTTAATCTGTTTTGAAACATAGAAATGCTCAGAGTACAAAACTCAGTGGCCAACCATGTAAACCTTCCTCATATGAGTAGTCCCATTGAAGTCTTTAATGTAATACTTGCATTTTAGATTATTTTTAGTCCATAGGACTACGTTCTTCAGTAAGGCTTGTGGTCCTCGATCTAAAACCCATTCAAGTCAATAGGACAGCTCCCATAAATAGAATATGAAAGGTTGGGCCTTACATTCTTTATTTTGGATATGGATGATGCCATTTCTTTAAAGGAGCTATGTTGGAACAACCATTATGTAACATTACTCTTTCCAATACTGTGGATTCATATTAAAATAACATATTGCCTTTTAGTATATGAATATTCTATTAAAACAAGCATTGGGTAGCTTAATTCTCATTACAATAGAACCTCAGAGTTAAGAACACCAAAGTTAGGAACTGACCAGTCAACCACACACCTCATTTGGAATCAGAAGTACACCAAAAGCAGCAGAAGAGACTGGTCCTGGTCCCAGCTCTGGGGAGAGGGAGCACAGACAGAGGTAAAGGGGGTGCAAAGTAAAAAGTTTGGGGACCACTGGCGTTCAGCTCCTCCATTGTATGTTCCAGCACCATTGACTGCCATTGGATGTAGGGGAGACATCTATCCATGCTCCTCTTCCTGTGCCTTTCTTTAGCATTCAACAGTGTTGACTATGAGATATTGCTATCCCCATCTGAGAGGTGGTAAGTGTCCATGGGAATATGCTAATAGGATTTGAGCCCTTTCTTGAAAGGATATACTCAGATGGTGTTAATGAGGAAACTACACATCTACCACTAGACCCGTCATTTGTAGAGTATCCCAAGGATCAATTCTCTATCCAGTCCTACTCAACATCTACATGCAGCCATTAGGAGAAAAGATGAGACGACTTGGCTTGAAGTACCAAGGATTATGCAGATGACACATCACTCTACTTATCCTTCACTACATATGACAACACCACCATCAGCAAGATGAATCGGTTCTTGGACAAAATCAGTGCATGGATGGACAACAGCTGGATTGAATCTGAAGAAGATGGAGGTTATTGCTGGTTGGTAGAGGAAAGCACTTTGGAGAGTTTGGAGCTGTAATACAGTCTCCTTTGGTTGATTACACACACCAACAAAAATTCAGTTCAGTCAGTAGAGTTTTCTTGGATTCCTCATGGATACTAAACTTTCATATAGCAGCATCCACAAATAACACTTTCTACTATCTCTGGTTGGTTAGGGAGACTCCTGGTGGATGATAACCTGGCCTCGATAAATAATAATGCATGCCTTTGTCACATCCTGTCTGGACTTCAGCAATGCAGTATATCTGGGCATAAAGCCATCAGTCCTTAGGAAACTCCAACAAGTACAGAACACAGCAGCATGTCACCTCAGCAGTGTGTGCTACTACAGTGCATAAGACCTGTCCTCTACACTCTTCCTGGCTTTCCATAGAATATAGACTCAGTTTTTTATCTTCAAGGCACTCAATGGCATGGACCCAGGATATGTGAAAGATTACCAGAATCTTTTATATATCCTGCTTTAGAATAAAGGCTGTTTCCAACAGCTCCACTCCTCAGGCATAATGGAACTTTCTACCACAAAGATAAAGCTTATTTGTGTAAGAGACAAGCGCTTTCTTGGGGCCCAGTAAGAGAATGTGGAACAAGCTCCTACAGGAATTAAGAACCACCAGAAGTCTCATCTATTCCAAGTGCAAGGCACATTTCTTCTTACCTTGCCTTCTCTAAAATAAACACATAACACCTTGTACAGATAATTTATAATTAAAAACAAACAAAACCCAAAAAAACCCACACCAAACAAAACACTACCTAACCTGTGTACACTATTTTCTCCCTCAGCAGAACACGAGAGACAGAATGAACCACACATAATGGATATTAATGACATCGCTTAATGGGCTACAGGACTGCACCCAGATACTATGTTGATGAGGGCATATAAGAACCTGAACAGAGTAGTATATTAAAAAGTGCATATTACTACAATTACTGTTTGTCATAGCATTGTTATAATATTGAAAACCAGTTGCTCTTCACCCTGATAGTTTATTTTGATTTTACTTTTGATGCGCAGTACCACATGAAGCTCTCGATGAAACAATTTTTGGCTCTCTCCAGTCCCTACTGAACGAATGGCCAATTGGAAGCTTTGCTGGCTCTGCTTTGCTCCATAAGAGCCCAGAAAAAGATAATGCAGAACTTCTTAGCACTCCATTACTCATCAGGGGATTCTGCTGTTCTGTGGGTGTTCAGCTGCCTTTGTTCAGTGTTGCTAGCTTGAGAGAGGATAGCAACTCAGAAAGGAATGTCAGCAAGAGGTAGAAAAACAGCAAGATGGCATCCAGCTATGCGGGAACCACTGGGCTTCCCAATTAAAAGATATGTCCAAGCCTAAATTAAAACCTAATACAAAAGAAAGATTAATGAACCTCTCCTGAGGCCAGGAGCAGAGAAGAAAGATTAGTTTCTGCTACTTTAGTCATAGCAGATAATTTACATTGAGTAGTCAGAATGAATCCAAGATTACGTAATTTTCCCATTTCTGCTGCTTCTCTTCTCTGCCCTGTCTCACCCACACAGGAAGTCTTGTCCCCCACTTTGGAGAACCTCTGTAGATCTGGTAGTAGCTCCTTTGTGGGTATCCCAGATCTCTGATTTAGGAGGAGGCAAAGGTGAAAGGCTGGCTGCTCTTCACAGTATGCTCTCTCCAAACTCATAGACCAAACAATAAAAACTAGTTCAGAACGAGTCTTCAATAACTGGTATTATTGGGTTGGTGGGTTTCCCTTTGGTGCTCTGGAATACTTTCCTTCCTCCACTGGGAATGATTCTGTAGGGATGCAATTGGAGGCTTCTCTGGGATTACAACTCCTTCAAGGGACCACAGAGAACCAAATGGGGCTGGGAGAGTATTATGTAAGCAATGGACTTTTGAGCAAATGGTTCTGAGCTCAAGTAGATCTCAGATTCTTGGGAATGGACAGGAGCTGTGGATTTAGTGGATTGAACTCTGGCCTCCAGCAGAAGAATGATGTTACCTTATGTTGAAACTGATGTAATTTCTAGTTCCTTGCATAAGAATAATTGCCACAAGGTTTTTTTTGGGGGGGGGGGGGCGGCGCAATTTTTCATACATGACAGTTAAATCTCATTGATAGAATGCGTTTGCTCTCAAATGTACTAAAGTAATTCAGTTAAGAGAATGCTTCAGGTGCCACTTCTGCACTAGATCATGTATGCATGAATTCTTGGAATCTTTATGAATATCTGCAAAGTATAAAGCGGCAGGAGGAACATTCTTTGCAGAGGAAGCTTAGTTTCTGGCATGTTCAGTGGGGATTATGAATTCAAATTAGTAAATTTACTTGTTAGGTTTGGGTGTGTCGTGGAGTGCATTATAAGTGCAGAGTATCAGATGGGTAGCCGTGTTAGTCTGTATCCACAAAAACAACGAGGAGTCCGGTGGCACTTTAAAGACTAATAGATTTATTAGGGCCCAAATAAATCTGTTAGTCTTTAAAGTGCCACCGGACTCCTTGTTGTTTTTATGAGTGCAGATAGACTGTTGCATAATATTGGTCTATAACCCATTTGTTTCCAATGCATAGCTAGATTTCAAATGCAAAGCATCCATTTAAAGATGCTTGATAGCCTATAATAATTCATATGTTTATATGGAGCAGTATTAGATCGTCTTGGAAGAAAAATAAATAATGTGATACTATGCACTGCATTTTGTGATGTCCAAAATCTACTCATGTTGAATTTATAACAAATTTTCAGATTTATCTCTCTTGGCTGTATTGGTCTTCTGGCACACTGGATGAAAGAAATTATTTCAGAATAGTCAAGAGAACCCCAGAAAGTTGAAATGGATTAAAGTCTTCACTAAATAATGACTAAAATCAGTTAATTTTTTGAACTGAGATCACAAATCTTACTCAAACCTCAAAATATGCCAAAATGTGAAAAATACCAGTAAGAAAGAGAGAGCTAATATGAATAAAAATATTAAGCATAATATAAGTATAGCAGCCAGAACTGGTACTAAAGTATAGAGAATCTTATTTATTTATTTATTTTTAAAGGTAGTAGATGTGTAGGTCATGGGCAGACAACATCTTGTATTTGGGAGAAATATATTTGTTTGGTAATGGTTGGCAAATAGCTTTAAAAAAAAAGTGAGTAACTTTAAATGGTGATCAGCATTCCATAATACAGCTGTTCAGCATTCTGCATCTGAACTTCTTTGCTTGCTGGTGAGGGCGTCTTCCTGTAACCTCACCCAAATATGCACATTTCATGATAAAAGTTATTTCTTGATAGCAATAAAATCAGTCTCTATTGTCTTTCCTAGTCCTAGTAACATTTTAAGACTTTTTGAAATGTTGCATGCCACATTACATGCCTGGAGTGCGTGGATGGGTGCATATGTGTGAGAGAGAGAGAGATTTTCTTATACTGCCAGAATATTTCCTCTTCCATTTTGTCTTATGCCATAAGAAAAACCTTCATATATTATGATCATACTTTTAATATTGAAAGGTTGTGCAAATTCTACACCAAAAAGGAATAAAGGAAATAGAAGAATGTGTGTGAATATGAAGCAAATATCTGGCTAAAAATCTTCACCCAGAAGAATCATTATGTTTACATCAATGGATTTCAAATCATGCCTTCTACTTGTAGGACCAACATTATACTACTTATGCCCCAAATGAGACTACATTACAGGGTAGATAGGTGTATTTGCACTTGGAACTATTGCATCTGCTCTGGTGTTCATTGCAGCTACTTGTTCCTAAAGCAAATTTTGTATGCTTCGTTATCTGCTGTCCTACAACAACCTCTCCTATCCTTGTCCTATCAAATTAGTTTGAACGTAATTGTTTTTCAGGAACGATTCCTCTTGGCAGTAGTGATTTTTTTCTTCTTCTTCTCATCAGTGTATGTGTATGTCTGTGTCCCTTTCAGCTATTTATTTCCTCTCCTTTGGTCACTCTCTAACTCCCCCCCCCCCATATTGTCTATTGACTATTTGATGCCCTTTTTCTCCTGTCTGTAATGTAATATCTTTTCTCACTACTTTTCTTATTTTCTCCTCTCTCCCCCCCCCCCGCCCCTTCAGGCTCCCTGTAGCACTAGTAGACAATGACTAGGGCTGTGTAATCCCAACTTTAAGCCAAAAGTGCCCTGAGCACCATCCTCATAAATTTCTGTCACAAAGAAACTCTCACCATTATAGGCACACACTGAATTCCAGGCACCCACTGCAAATGCATCTGAGAAATGAGTAGAAGTAGGGAAATAATGGAGGTGATCCCAATGTGTTTGTTGTATTTGAATTTATATCATCTTTTGTTTGAGTCAGAGTTTGCAGAAGCTACCAAGATTGTTCTAGTTTTTTTAAACTGTATTGTTTGATCACCATAAATATAATGTCAAACTCCAAATTAGGTAATGAGGGTTAAAGGATTGCACAGCGCCTTTTGCTAACTAATGGGGTGCCAAAATATTTTTGAAATACTGTAAATCAAGTTAGGATTTCCAGTAACACTTCAGAGAAAACACCCATAGCAACTAGTTTTAGATCATTAATAAACCCGTAATGTTTTTGTCATTTAGAATGAAGAGGAGAGCATAAAATATATATTAACAGATATTAGATAAAATTAGTGGGACTTGCTTTGTTTTTCAAAACTCTTGCTCTATTTTTTCAGACAGGGTTCTGTGCAGCTGTGCAAACATGCTACCAGAAGTAGAATACTGCCAGCTTCACAAAAGTAGTGCTGACATCCTCCTTTATACAGTAAAAACGACTGCTTCTAATTATTGTTAAACACTGTTAAAGTTATTGAGTTACTGAGAAGTGCTAACCCAAGGATACTATAAAAGCAAAATAAGGTGTCATGATCTTGCTAATGTAACCCCTTGTGGTTACAATAAACATCCAGAAATATGGCACTTATACAGAAATACTATACATTGTACAGAGTCCTCATTTTTTCCTTAACAGAAAATAATGTGGTTCCCCTAAATAGTATAAAGGCTGTACCTATTTAAAACAAAAAGACCAGAAACACACACACAATGCGACACTGCACGCAAATTCACACCCTGCGGACTGGATCAGAGACCGATCAAACTGTACATGACAAATAATAGTCATGTCACTTAATGCATGGCTGGAAGGTGCTCAGATTGTGTAGTGATGAAGGCAGCAAAAGACCCCACGTAGAATAGACTAAAACTGATACTCATAAAACTATTACCTGTCCAAAAAAAAAAAAAACCCCACCCAAAAAGAAAAACTTGCCTATAGTGAGTAGAAACTTTCAAGGCTGTTGTAATATATACATACTCAAGAAAAAAGATTTTCACAATAACAAATCTGTCATTGAACAAAAAAACTTCAGAAACAGACTTCAAAGAGAAACAGCAGAACTAAAATTCATTTGCAAATTTAACACCATTAATCTGGGCTTGAATAGGGACTGGGAGTGGCTGGTTCATTACAGAAGCAGCTTTTCCTCTCCTGGAATTGACACCTCCTCATCTATTATTGAGAGTGGACTACATCCACCCTGATTGAATTGGCCCTGTCAACACTGGTTCTCCACTTGCGAAGTAACTCCCTTCTCTCCATGTGTCAGTATATAATGCCTGCATCTGTAATTTTCACTCTATGCATCAGTGAGGTTTTTACGCATGAAAGCTTATGCCCAAATAAATCTGTTAGTCTTTAAGGTGCCACCAGACTCCTTGTTGTTTTTGTCAGGCAGGTGTGTTATTGCTTAGGATACATCTTATAATTATTTTTATTATTGCAAATGTCCCTCCCACAAAATGTCATAGTGAAACATTGGATTTTTTCTTTCCCCCCCTCCTCTTTCTGCTGTTTTTTAACATGACATGTTTACAAAACAAGCAATGAAATCATATTAAGAGATTTTTCTCTTCTTTTAGCAGATATGAATTAAGTTAAAGACAAAAAATTATGTTAATATAAGTTATGGTTGAGATTATTTATGCAGAAAAGTCAGGTGTTTCCAAGGTTAAGGGGTCCTACAGCATCAATGACTGCCCCCTTTGAGCACTCATGACACTGTAATTTTGTACTGGTATGCATGATAATTTTATATGCAACATGGGTAAGTTACAGTTGCTGTAGGAAACGGTAAGTGTGAAATGACCGGGCCTTATTCTGCTCACACTAGAACCCATGTAAATAAGGAGTAATTGTATTGAAGTCAATATTGCAGTACAGTTACACAGTGCAATACAGGTGTAAGCAAGATTAGAATTAGAACTGCCAATTGCCATCTCGGTCAGAAACCTGCATCATTTTAGAACTAAAATTGAGCCTTTACGACCCAGTTCTCAATAGAAGAAGGTATGGGGGTGCCCTGTCCTTGCTGGAGCTCCCAGTGGCATTGTGCTTGGAGCAGAGCCTCCTGGAGCACAGGGGGAATGTCATTACTGCAGTACTACTTAAAAGATTGTGACATGTGCTCTTCCTTGCACACAGTCAGCTCTACCTGCTGATGCAAACTGTTTGTGAGAGCATAGTTCCACTCTTGGTCTGCCCCACTATATTTTGAAGAGGCCACTTTGGAGCCTGGAGCAATTCTCTAGCCTTGAAAAATGGGATTGTGTTTGACCAGCGTTCAAAATTTAAAAGAGAGAATCTAGACGTTTGTCACAATCACGTATTCTGGTGGTGTGCCTTTTTTTTTTTTTTCAAGTTTGAGATGTTATCTTTTGTAGGCTACCTTAGCAGTATCTCATCATAACTTCTTTTACACACTACTGTAACTTCATAAATATAACTGTGTGGCAGCTAGAAAGAAGAGTGATTTATTAAAATTACCAATGCCCATGTGCTTACCTGCAGTCCTTAGGACTAGGCTTGGTGCAAAACATATCACACGACTAGGGTTGTGCCCGCTTCCCTTCCTACAAATACTTCCCACTGTCTCTTGGAACTCTCCCCATTGCCAGATATGCATCTGGCTGTTTTTCAGGAAGGAGATGGAATGTATTTGGAACTTTCTACCATGCACAGAATTTTTCCTCCTCACAAAAGGAAGTCACAACACTGTAAAAGTATACAGGATCTGGTCCTAGAGTTAAGTGACGACTTGAGACATGTTGTTTGATTTCTGTATTTTGTAGCTGATTTAGGATTGTCTGCATCTTTACCATAATGAGTTATGTTTGAAGGATTTCATCATTAGAGATCAGATATAGCCATTTCACTACAGGGTATTATGTTCATCTTTGAGGATTACAAAGATGCTCCTTCCTTCCTGCATAATTAAACTTTATTAATCCATGGTGTCTTATGCATATCTGGAGCCAGATATTTTGAAATACAGATGACTCTGAAGGGTCAGTAGTGAAAGTTTTTTTTAAAGAGTACAAGTTCTGTTCAGACGATGCACGCTTTACATCCTGTGTACATGAATGAACAAGATTAAAGGAATACTGTCAAGCTATTACTAATAATGTGATTTACTCGCTGTTTTAAACCATTGAAGAATGCAACTGCAATTCTTACTTTTCTTTACCCCTTCCATTTACCCAATTTGTTAATTTGTTGTTTGGTGCTGTGTTTCCTGATTGGTGTGTTTTTAATATGGTGACATCTGTGGATCAATCAGTCTGAATAATTTTTTGTTCTGGGAATCCAGAGTGCATCATTCTGTACATTTTTTTTTAAAATTTACTGTTTTTTGTATTCCCATAGAGCTGGCTTCTTGAAACTTTCCCTTTATTAACATCAACAGCTTATATTACCATGTAAGAATAAGAATATTCCCTTGTTTTTTTATAAGTTTTTGGCTTAGTTTGCTTGTGAGATGTTTGTTGGCTAGTTTGTGGCATGTAGCTTGTTGCTTCTTTTTTTTGATCGGCTCCTGTCAAGCAGGGGAGAGAGTCGGGATGCACAGCGGGCCCACCACAGTCCCAGACTGCACGCCAGGGGGATCTAGTCACATAGAGTGGTGGGGTTCTTAGGGATTGGCTTGTTTTGGCCTTGTTTTGAAATAGAATTAGCTTGATTTTTGGTTTATTGTGAAAGTCGGGGTGCTTATTTACCACGTGAAAGTTGGCAACTGTGATTGTTAGCAGAAACAACAAGTTGTAAGTGACTATTGAAACTATTAGTAGAAAGCAAATTTTTAATTCATAATCATTAATTGCTACCTGTACTCCTGGGGAAGACCCCGTATGATGGGGGATTTTAGGATTACTTGGCTTTTTCCATACACCCCATACTTTGTGGTTGGCTACCAGAGCCTGTGAAAGTGTTTTCTGACTGTATAAACACAAGTGGTTTGATTTGTATCCACTTTTGTATCCTTGTTTGATTTGTAGTATGCTCTGATCCTGGAGCTAATGTGTTGATGTCACCTGATTAGTTCCTGTGGCATCTGGCAAAGCAAGGAATTTGGGGACTTATTTGAATGGGTCGCATCTCAAATATAAATACATAGTGGATGGGCTAGTAAGGTTAGTCAGATTTGTGAGCTAAATTTTCCATGGCCATAGCTAACTATATCCAGCAAACATATACCTGTTTGTCTCAATTTTCACTAAAGTCTGTTGTGGTTTTGTTTCTATTAAGATACAAATTATATGCTCTGATACAGTTTCTGATGTTCTGAGGCACTCAGTAGATCAATTCTGAGATAGTTTATGAATGAGTAGTATTCAAGGTAGGAAATTCTGTGCAAAATTTTTTAGCTACAGTATCAATAAACAAGGGTTCTCAGATAAGATGGTTTACATTTTATAATATTTTACATTTGTGTGTGTATATAATAAAATATTAATTTGAAACAACAGATTTCATATAAACATTGGAGAATAATAATTCAAATAATTTCCAATTGTAAACCTTTAGTAGCAGGTGTGAGAGCATACTACAGAACAATAATTTGACATACATTTTATAAATTGAACAAAAACTTAATTTAGTACCATTCTTCTTATTTTGCACATGAATCAGAAGTCCCATTTCAATTAACAGAGCAGCTGAGGTGAAGGTATTGAGAGCTGCAAGGAGAAGTAGTAGACATGAATTGTTAAGAAAGATTACTGGTTACTAACATAACTCAATAAGTGAGCTCCCATGGAATTTAGACCTTAGTGAATTTTGGGAGATAAAATCACATATAGCTGAATTTAATATAATAGTTAGTAATTTTTTTCAACATAAACATGCTAGGAAATTAGATGAATGGTAGACATTTGTGTTATAATACTTTTTTTAACCGTAGAACATTTTGCATTTAATTTTCTCAGAGTAACTAAGATAAATATGTGTTTAATGTGATAGTAGTTACAAGCCTGTTGCATCTTCTAGAATCACAGCTGGAAGAAGAATTAATTGTTTTATTTCAACATTGATCAAACTTTTCAATAAAAAGCAAAAGTTAGTACTAAGAACTGGCATAAAACATTACCAAAACACAGTATAGTAAATCTCTGTAGAACTGAAGTAAAGATATTTTTGTTGGTGTGGAGGTTAAAAACTGCACTAAAACTGCTCAAAATTATTTCATTTAATTTATTATTAATATTTGAGTTACATGGTGTTTGTTTTCATTTTGCAGTTTCTAATACAAAAATATTTATGATAGTTGCCCAAACTGTATAACCCCTACTCTCACAAGTAGACTTTACTACAGGTGGTGTCCCATTGAAGTCAATGAATTAATAAGTCTTGTGAATAAGGACTATCTATTCAGGTGAGTATGGATTTGCAGAATTTTTCCCTAATCCTTTGCAACTTTGAACTCAGAGAAGCATTGCAGAAGTTTCCTTTGGGATGGTAAATTTACTCACATACAATACTGTGATTTCCTTATGTTGCAGTGTCATCATTGTCTTCAAATTGGTAAAGATACAGACATTCTAGGCTTTTGGGTTGCCACAGGTTTCTCAAATTGTATGGAATTTTATAAATATTTGGTAATTAAATACAAGGATACAATAATGATTGGATTCTTAAATGGTCAGTCATGTTAAGAATGAGCTGAATTATATGTTTATGCTAAAGATAAATACAAACATGCTGGAAATCCTAGCCCTGTGAGGTCATACAAGCATAAAATTTTAAAATCTCCTTTATGATTGCAGGGTAAATAAAACTAAAGCAGTTCTTTAAAATGTAATTACTGTAAATGAGAGGAATGTTACTTGGAAAGCTCCATTGAGAGACAGTATGCGACAATAAATTGAAAGCTTAGAGAAAGCATCACGCTCTCTAATTGATGAATTGGGGAAAATAAGATTTGTGAGAACCTGTGTGAGCTGAGTCTTGCTTTAATACTGATGACTAAAGGATAGGCTTATACATCAGGTGACAAATCAATGAAAGAGGTTATGCTGCCAGTAGGTCTTTTTTTGTTTCGTTTTAGGATTACCCTCTCACTCTTCTGTATTAGCAAACATAGAAATGTACAGGGGAAAGAGAGACAGATGTTGTTACCCTTAAATTAAGGATGGATGTGCACATTTATTTATGAGACTGTATGAACAGTGAGAATTTCTGAATGACATACTTTCTTTTAACTGTTCATTTCTGTAAATTTTAAATGCTTTAGTTTCATAACTCTAATGTTCCTTGCTATGCATATGGTCCAATTTACCTGTCAATGTGCAGCAGTAACTTTAAAAAGTTTGTTTAATTTCCTTTTCATTATAGTAGGGATGTAAAATATTAAATGGTTTACTGGGTAAGCATTAGTCTTACCAGTTACCTCACCTTAACCATTAACCCTGGGCCGGCTGGAGCAGCCCCAGCCCCGGGCCAGCCAGCAGACCCCGATCCCAGTCCCAGCCGGCCGGAGCGGCCCCAGCTCCTGGCTGGCTGGCCAACCCCAGCCCCAGCCATGCCATAGAGGTATAGGACTATGTCAGTGGAGTTAGACCGACGCAGTGTCTGGGTAGACACTGCATTCCATACATTGGCTGCTGTCCAGTCTCTGCTCCAAGCTGGGCTGCCACCCACGCTCCCGGTTTGGGCTGCCACCTGAGGTCCCCACTGAGAACCCTGCTACCCCCTCCCGCCCCGGATCACTGCTCCGACCAGACTTCCATTGCGGATCTCCCTGCCAGAGATGAGAAGCCCCAAGAGGCTCTCACCTGCACCTCCCCTGCTCCCAGCTGGGAATGGGAAGGCAAGAAGCTCAGGATGCATCTGGGCTCCTGGTGGGGAGCTGCATGGTGGTGAGAGCCCCGGCTCTCAGGCGCCCATACTGCCCCTCTTCAGTCAGTGAAAGCGCTCCTGATGCGGACACACCACCGACAGAAGGATAGCATGGACATCCGCCACTGCATTGATTACTGTGGGTGCTGAAGTCGACCTAAAATAGGTTGACTTGTCTTTGTAGTCAAGTGTCAGAGGGGTAGCCTGGATCTGTAAAAAGCAACAGAGAGTCCTGTGACACCTTTAAGACTAACAGATGTATTGGAGCATAAGCTTTCGTGGGTGAATATCCACTGCATCTGGTACACGCCGTGGGTATTCACCCACGAAAGCTTATGCTCCAATACATCTGTTAGTCTTAAAGGTGCCACAGGACTCTCTGTAACTTTGTAGTGTAGACATAGCCTAATAATAATTGCAGGAGTGGCTGAAACCTAATACACTCCATTGTGATGAAATGTTACCACACATAAGGGGCCCTTAACGAGTGTGTAAAGAAGATAGTGTGCAAAGAGCTTGCATCCACTCTCTCCTGCAGGCTGGACACATTGTGGTTTGACTAGCACTAATCCTTTCTCAAAAGTGTGGTCCCACTGCATTGGCCAATAGGAGTTGGCGAGGCACGGAATTCCATATCAAAGGACGTTGCCCCAAAGATATGCAGTGCTGTAGAAAAATTCCAGATATGGTTCTATTACATCAAGGAAGCTGGATTATGCTTTTTTTTTTCTGGAGGCACTGTCTTTCATTTCCATACTTGAGAACTTGTCAGCAGTTTTATTTTTAAAGGCCTGTCTCAGAGGTTTATCCCTTGGTTGTGAAATATTGCTCAGACCTAAATATTTTGACTAAAATCCATTTTGCTTTAAATAATTTTAAAAGATGTTTGGTTCTTTTTAACTCTTTGGAGGTGGACAATACTGTGGTAAGTTATTAAATGGAATGCTAGGAGTTTGGATTCATTGTGGTTGCACATGTGTCTATGTTGGTCTCTCTGAATGTGCCCCCTCGGGTGAGAAGCCTCTTGCCCTACCCATCTCGGTATGCAAACTTGTGATTATTCGTCTTTTAGATCAGGACCTAGATACACTACCTTATATGTAACAACTGCCTATCACTCTACAGGTCTGACAAGATTTCAGGCACCTACATTTCCTCCCTTCAGGAATCTGTGACAAATGAGATTGACCAACCCCCTTCTTAACATGAAGTATTTTTATTTAGCATTTGGAATAAAGAATTTTAAAACAAACAGCCAACATGCATATTTAGTCTCATGTAATCTTATACTTAACCGCTAACTAAATTAAACAGGCTTTCCTCTGAAGATAGAGAAACAGGATTGAACCAACTTAAGTTCTCTTAGTAAAACCCAGATGCTCCTATGTATGTGGGGATTCTCAGTCTGGTACTCTGTCTAACCCATCCTGTTCAAACTGGCTTCAGTGCTCCACCAAGAACAGGATCGAGCCAATGAGGCCACTTGGTCTGTAAGCAGTTAAGAGACTATTAGCAAGGGCTTCTTCCCTCTTTCCCTGTGTGGCTAGGTTCTGCCACCCAAACAGACTGATCAAGTGAAATTTATATTATATGGAATAGAAACAACACACAAGGGACAGGTCTAGATACCATATTAATAGTTATTAAAGGGCACTCTAACAGTGGTTACAAAAGTATTCAGGGAATCACTCGGGATATGCTAAATGTAGCACAAAGTTTAAACTGTGTACCTGAATTTCTTTGTTTTTGTGACTTTAAATCAAAACTTTAACATAACTTGAGTGTGCATTTTTGTTATAGAATATCCTTTTAACTTTCAGTGAAGCATGAATACTTCCCAAAAGGACAGTAATAGTCATTAAGGTTTATTGTGTAATTATATAAAATACAGTTTGACAATGTGTTTAAAAATCACACCAAAAGAAACTGTGCAACCTTAATAATGGTCTTTTAACAAAGTCAAGCACTCAAAAATTAGGAACTGTCAGTATTAATGTTGCCTGTGCAATCTTTATTTCCCCCCTCCTACGGATGCGTTATGTTAGTCTTTAATTACATGACCATATGTTATTTTTTTCCACGTGCTCAGTGTGGATGGAGTCACTGGGGAATTCAGCTGTGGCTCACTAGCAAGTCTACTTAGTCAAAATCGGGCAAATTTTCATGGGGACTGTAAAAGGCATATCCCTGTCACACAGGGCCACCCTATGCCAAATGTCAGGTCCCTACTCCAAAGCAAAGTTGGCAAAGTTGTAAGTAAGGCTGCGAGTCTTTCACGGGAGTCACGGATTCCATGAATTTCCTGGACCTCCGTGAAATCTGCACTGGCCAGTGGGGTTGACCCTAGGGCCACCCGAGCAGCTGGGATGCTCCGGAGTCAGCCGCACTGGCAGCTCCTTGGGCAGCCACAGGCAGCTGGTCCCGGGCACTGCCCCCGAGCAGTGATCTGGGAGCAGCAGCAGTGGGGCCCCGGACCGCCCCCCTTCCGGAGCAGCAGCGGGGCCCTTGGACCCCTCTTCCCCTCCCCCAGCCGTGATGGGGCTCTGGGGCACCCCCACAAAAGTGGTGGTGGGGTCTTGGGCTGCCCCTCCCCAGCGGCGGCAGAGCCCAGGAGCCCCAGAAGCAGCTGCATCCCCCAGAACCCATCCGCCAGAGCAGCAATGTCCATGGGAGCACCCTGCCCCCAGCACCTAAGATTTAGTTAGGGGTATTTTTAGTAAAAGTCATGGATAGGTCATGGGCTGTGACTTTTTGGTTAGTGCCCATACCTGTCCATGAATTTTACTAAATTGTAGCCTTAGTTATGAGCAACTGAACACAGGGTCTTCTAATGGGAAGTGACAGGCAACCTTAATGACAGATTCACAACTCAAGCGTGCCGCTGCACAATGACCTTTTTAAACCACCAGCTGCACGTTTGTTGTCACATCGCCACATTATGGTCTCATCCGCCACTCCAGGATGTTAGGAATGGATATCTGTTATAATCCCCAACCAGTCCCTCATTGCTGACCCACAATTTGCCTGCTTGGTTTTGACCTGCCCCATCAGCAATGGTCCCTGTTGAACAGGTTCCGGACTAGGCAAGTTCTCTATGCAGCCAATCAGTATCGCTGGGGCCTTTGTGCAGCTGCGGCTCAACACAGATGATGGCGCACATTGTCGATGAATGCCTGCTGACTAGGTTTAGCGGTGGCCTACAAGAACTGCATCACGCCACTGAAGATGCCATCGCCTGGCTAGACGACTATGCACACAATATATAAAATAATAACAGATAGTGTTACAAGCTTAAAATACTGATCTACACTTAAAAACAAATTTGCAGAGTAACAGGCAGAAAAGAAATAGGGTATATACCATTATACAAATACAATAACTGAACACTGAAAGGTATTCTTTTGCAGCCATATAATAATGGAAAACATGTGGATTGTACAGACAGAGAAAACAGAAAATATTCAATATTGCATAATGGGGACAATACAGCAACAAAACTCCTGAATACTAAGAGTCTGCCATAAACACAGAAAGAATGACTGACACAAGAGGTAATGAAATAGAACGTGAGAGGCAGATAGCCTTTTCAATTTCAGTGAGAGGAAAGGGGCCTTTCTCCTTTTGGTATCACCTAAGGGAGTGATTCCCAAACTTGTTCCTCCGCTTGTGCAGGGAAAGCCCCTGGCGGGCCGGGCCGGTTTGTTTACCTGCCACATCCGCAGGTTCAGCCAATCGCGGCTCCCATGGGCTGCGGTTCACTGCTCCAGGCCAATGGGAGCTGCTGCACAAGCGGTGGAACAAGTTTGGGAACCACTGACCTAAGGGATCATCTTAGGCCCACCGAACTGTCCCTTGTCCTGGTGCACATACCCATATACTAGTGCCTACGTTGTATTACACAAAGGAACTCGATAGGTGAATTTGGTTTTTAGTCCACAATGGGAAAGATAGGTTTCCATCATGGGCGGCGGGTGTGCCCTAGCACAGCCACACCTGCTGCCTGACACCTGGGCCATGGTGTCCCCCCGTCCCCTCCCCCACCTCTTCACCTCCCTGTTCTGACCCTTCTCGGAGGTTCCCCTGGCCGGCTGCTGCTGCCTGGTGAGTCTTCCTCCTCTCCACAGGTTGACTGTGTGTTGTGTGAAAAAGTACTTCCTTTTGTTTGTTTTTAAAACTGCTGCCTATTAATTTCATTGGGTGACCTCTAGTTCTTGTTATGTGAAGGAGTAAATAACATTCCTCATTCACTTTCTCCACACCAGTCAAGATTTTATAGATCTCTATCATATTCCCTCTTAGTCGTCTCTTTTCCAAGTTAAAAAGTCCTAATCTTTTTAATCTCTCCTCGTGCAGAAGCTGTTCAATACCCCTGATAATTTTTGTTGCCTTTTCTTTGTATTTCCAATTGTAATATGTCTTTTCTGAGATGCGGTGACCAGATCTGCCCACAGTATTCAAGATGTGGGCGTACTATGGATTTATATAGGGGCAATATGATATTTTCTATCTTATTATCTATCTCTTTCCTAACATTCTGTTACCTTCTTTGACTGCCGCTGCATATTGAGTGAACTATCCGCAATGACTACAAGAGCTCTTTCTTGAGTGGTAACAGCTAATTTAGATCCCATCATTTTGTGTGTATAGTTGGGATTATGTTCTCCAATATGCAATACTTTTCATTTATCAACACTGAATTTCATCTGCCATTTTGTTGCCCAGTCACCCAGTTTACTGAGATCCATCCATAACTCTTCACAGTCTGCTTTGGACTTAGTAATTATCTTGAGTAATTTTGTATCATCTGCAAGTTTTGCACCTCACTGTTCACCCTCTTTTCTAGATCATTTATGATCTGCAGAGAAAGTTATGCCAGTTTAACTTAAATCTTTACATTTTCAAACAGACTTAGGCCTGGTCTACTCTGAAAAGTTATATCTGCTTAGTTATGTCACTCAGGGGTGTGATGTAGCTATGCTGACATAGATGTGTCGACTGACGAGCGCTTCTGTCAACATATCTAACTTTGTTTGGGGAGGTGATGTTCCTACTTGGACAGAAAAAACATGTTCTGTCGGTGTAGACTGCTGGTAGCTATGCTGGTATAATCTCCATAGTGTAGATGTACCCTTAGTTAAACCAGTGCACACGCCTGCATGGACTCTTATTCGGGAGGAGAGGGGGGAGGTTATTATAGTTTAACCTGTTTCCTGTCGAATTAAATGACTCTTAAACCAGAATAAGAGAGTGCACACCCCTGTGTGGACAACTAATATAGCATCCACACAGAAATTTAATGGAATCAGTTTAAATTAACATTTTAGATTAAACTAGTACAGTTTTATATGTTGTAAACCCTTACCCTCTGCAAAAGGCTTCTCTTTTGTTCCTTTTCTCTGCTGCAAAGAAACTCCCTGGTCATAGACTAGGTATTAGCCCATAAATCTTTGTTTAGGTGTTCTATTAAAGCCTTATCATTGGGTTGATAGACTGTAGTATCTCAGAATAATTACAGTTTATCATGCAAATTTGACACACAAATTTTAAGTTACTAAAAGCTCCAACACTGTACATTTTCCTTTTTAAAAGCCATTTTGATGTTTACCCCTTACCTCCAAATAAAAAACTCCAAACTTCTCATGTTGACAGTAATATAATTTATTCCTTAGAATACTAGCATAGTTTTATAATGTGAGCCTAATATATGTATATAGGGATTTATATTGCCTCAAACCAGCTGCCAAATTTGTACCAACATTCATTTGTACAAACAAATTATAGCATTTTGTATGCAGTTGGGAACTGTGTGTAGACCTGGTAGCAAATCCGGTTTGCAGATGTAAACTGTGTTTTCACACAGAGGAGATTTTGCACGCACAAAAGGTGATCGCTAAAAATGTGGCACTATGTGTTTACTGTATGTTGTCAATCTCTAAAGGGCTTGACAGGTTCAAATTTTAAAAAATATTTTAAAAAAAATCTAGATTTGAGTTTCTCTTTTAGGATGCTGTTCAGTTTTGCACAGCCAGCCAATAAATAAACCCTGAAAATAAGCTTTTAAAAAAATTAAAAACTGCTGACAAATATAGTGGCACAAAATAGAGCCCCCAGAATAAATAAATAGATAGAACAGACTATAGCTTCAGTGCTAGTGTGAAAATGTATCTGGGGAAATGCATATTTGGAAAGCAGTATGCTTTGACTTGGCCAGTTCAAATTACCAAGTGTGACAGACCCAAACCAGTGGGGTACAGGAGTCTAGTAGAGGGCAAATATACTGGTCACTGGATGAGTAGTTTTCTGTTCCCTGAGTGACCAGAGAAGGGGCTGCACTAGAGTAATCAGGAACCTGCTAGAACCAGTTAAGGCAGGCAGGTTAATTAGGACACCTGGAGCCAGTTAAGAAGAAGCTGTTAGAATCAAATAAGGCAGGCTAATTAGGGCCCCTGGGTTTTAAAAGGAGCTCACTTCAGTTTGTAGTGCGTGAATGTGAGGAGCAAGAGGCGCAAGGAGCTGAGAGGGTGTGCTGCTGGAGGACTGAGGAGCACAAGCGTTATCAGACACCAGGAGGAAGGTCCTGTGGTGATAATAAGGAAGGTGTTTGGAGGAGGCCATGGGGAAGTAGCCCAGGGAATTGTAGCTGTCATGCAGCTGTTACTGGAGGCACTATAGACAGCTGCAGTCCACAGGGACCTGGGCTGGAACCCGGAGTAGAGAGCGGGCTCGGGTTCCTCCCAATTGACCTGGACTGTGGGTTCTTCCAGAGGGGAAGGTCTCTGGGCTGTTCCCCAACCCACATGGTGAATCTCTGAGGCAAGAAAATCTGCCAATAAGCTCAGGACCCACCAAGATAGAGGAGGAACTTTGTCACACAAGGCAAAACAATATTATACAGAATGTTCTTAGTGGCTCATATCACCAAGTACCCTGGACCTTGAACTCTTTATTGGTGTAGTTATTTCCAGATTCTGATAAAATGGAATCATTTAGAAGAACATTAGTAATCAAGTTAAGGACCTGTCACCACTGAATATAACAGTACAAAATCTTAATATATCATAACCAGCAATTTTATGTAGTACATAGGTGAAAGTAACTATACAATATTTTATTTTAAAATGCATCCATGTAACCATAACAGTCTTTGTTTCATATATATTTACTATTGCAAAGCATGTAAATTCTTACCTGCAGAAGATGGGGAAATACTATATAAAAACATGGAAAAGCAAATATGTTTTCATGTTAACCTGCAGTAGGAGATTAGGTGTGGTAGAAATGCACCATCTTAGTCAGAGGCTCCCAAACTTTTCTTATTGTCTACCCCCTTTCAGATCTACCAGCTGCATGCAAACCCCTATCCTTCTTATCACTGATACTTTGTGTGTTCTTATTAACATTACCTGTATTTAACCATCTGTCCATACTTCACTGTTAAATACAGACATAGTGTGATATATACAATAGAAAAAAAAACCTGACTAAGTTCTGAGCTCAGTTCTGGACAGTTGCTGGACAATTGAGCCCATGCTGCACAGTGATTGGAGGTGGGGGGGTCTGTGTGTCAGCATCTCTGTGTATCTATGTTCTCATTGTACATCTTGAAGTAAATTAACATATTTTATATAACAAATTCCCACAGAGTTGTAAAGTTTCATCTAAGTAGCCTATTATGGAAATGCACGAAATAAAATAATTAATAAATAAAATCCACCGTTACACAATTTCTCCTGTAAACCCGAGAGATATCTTGCGTACCACCAGGTGTATGCATACCTCACTTTGGGAATCCCTGATCTAAGGGGTGTTACCAGGGACATTGACTGAGATTTTGTTCTCAAAGATTTTGACACTTTTTGATTCACAAAGTTAATCCAATGTCCAAGTTCCAAAAGCTATCTTTTTCCTACATAATATATATTTAATCAGATATTTCAATAACAATACAATGCATCAAAATCTGCCTTCAGTTATATGAATCTAATCAACAGCAAACTTTGGTCCTGGATGTCTTTTTATTTTTATATACAGTATATATATATAAAACATATATATGTTTTACAAAGGTGATGTAGTTTTTTGAAAAAGAAATAAAATGTTGAGACAGAACAAAAAAATGTTTATGTTCTTCTACAGAGAATGTTTCCTGTCTAGTTTACACTGAATGCTTTGGTTTTAAGAAATAGCTTGAATTTTTCAAATTAACTTAAAATGTTAAGTTGATACTATGCTTCAAAATAATAGTGACAATGATGAACCTAATAACAGAATTATTATTATTATTATTATTATTGGTAGTGATAATAACTAGAGATACTGCATGTAGTCCCTAGAGAGAGATTTTAAAATGTGTTGACCGCAAACAATAAATAAATTAAACCTGTTCACATGAATCAAAATGATTCAGTGGCCAGCAAAGACAAGACATGACAGTATATTCTATACCAGAGGTAGGCAACCTATGGCACGCGTGCTGAAGGCAGCACGCGAACTGATTTTCAGTGGCACTCACACTGCACGGGTCCTGGCCACCGGTCCGGGGGGCTCTGCATTTTAATTTAATTTTAAATGAAGCTTCTTAAACATTTTAAAAACCTTATTTACTTTACATAGAACAATAGTTTAGTTATATATTATGGACTTTTAGAAAGAAACCTTCTAAAAACGTTAAAATGTATGACTGGCACGCGAAACCTTAAATCAGAGTGAATAAATGAAGACTCGGTACACCACTTCTGAAAGGTCGCCGACGCCGTTCTATACCATAGAAATGTGAAAAGATGGGAATTTTCAGAAGACAGACACGTTTTTGTATGTCAAAAGAGAGTCCTAACATACAGTAGGAGTGCCAGTAACACTGATCCTACAGAATGATTCTTTCACAGTCTTGCTGCGTGAGAAGCCTTTTGCCATTTTGGCATAATCTTTGCATAATAAATCTCCTTCGCTAGTTGGCAAATTATCAAAAACAATGTCCTATGAGTTCAAAAAACTCATCAGATTATTCCTTTACTATGCTGTGACGTTTTTTCCATTGCTAACAAATGAAGTATTAAAACGAAAACAACTTGAGTGAGGAGTACTCTTAACTACACATTTCCTTCAGAGCAAGCCAGTAACAAGGATATTGTGTTGTTGGATTTTGTTTTTTCCTTGATTAAATGAGAAAAAAAATCACCTAAAAAGAAAACTAAAGAACAAACAATATCACTTTCCACTCCAGTAACAAAGACAGCATGAATTTGATGTAAAAAACAAATAGCTATGCCCAGTAGCAATGATAAGAAGATCTTAGTTTAAAGTGTTAAAACCACATACAAAAATTGACTGCACTTTTTGTAAAAAAAGAAATAGACATTTATAGTTTTTACTTATGTACAATATTATCTCAGTCAAATTCTGCCCATCAAAAGTGTTGGTCTATGTTTATGCTGTTGTAAATGTGAAAGAATTTAGCCCTATATCTCTACACACAGATCTCAAAGTTACCCTTAAGACTGCATATTTAGGATTGCTATATAGCTCTTCTGTGTGTTTATTTTCATCCTATGTGGTTATTAATCTTTGCTTTCTTTTTTGCATTATAGTTTGTTTTATCTCATAACTCTCATCACAGTGATTTTTGTATGGTAAATAGTACTTATGATATACATGTTTTTGTATTTATCAGACACTCTAGCTGGGGTATTTAACATAATTTAAAAGTGGATTAATTGCTTTGTATACTTCAGGACCATGAAAATTGTAAACACTTTATTATTGTTTGCATGACAGCTACTGGTTAAAATTAGAGAGGCCAAAAGTGGAATCCTTAATCTGACCCTTCCTTTCTACTCTGAATTCTACTCCACTCTGTGGACCATTCCTCTCTAATATCCTTCATCTTGAAATATGTTGCTCT
Organism: Trachemys scripta elegans; assembly: GCF_013100865.1. NCBI lineage: Eukaryota > Metazoa > Chordata > Testudines > Emydidae > Trachemys > Trachemys scripta. The sequence continues at coordinate 147,947,538 of NC_048300.1, read as the reverse complement.
TTTTAGTCCCAAAGTTTCCACCATTTCACACAAATTTTATTTTCTCACTTTTATTATGTAAAACTATTTGTCAGAAAAAAATTATGAAATTAAGGTTACAAAAGTTAACCACATAAAAGACATGAATCCCACAGCATTTTTAGATTCCTGTATGAATAATACTTTTGCATCCTTCGTTATGGGTCTCTGCCACACATTGCATCCCTTGTTTGGGACTTCGCAGGTTGAGAGGTATGGTTTACATAAAATGGGAGCGGCATCTGAACTGACCTTATGCAAAACAAAGCCTAGACCCCAATTTGAATGTTTGCAAAAGTAAAATAACTTGTTTTTTGTCCTTCTCTTGTGAACTGGAGATAACTTGGTAACTTAGAAATAAGTCAGATTGCTGAAAGTGATCCCATTTCCCCCATATCCATTATTAATTATTTATATTACAGTTGTGTTTAGAGGCCCCAGTCAGTGCTCCATTGTACTGTGCAAATGTGCTATGCAAATATAAAACCAGAGAACAAATATAGTATTATATTATTTTGCTTTCTTTTATTTCCCACATATGCCTTATAAATGGTAGATTGGTCTTTCTCTTAATTTAGAGAGTAAGCTCCGGTGAAGAAAAGGTGGTGTATTCGTATGTATTTGCATAAAAGTGACTGAAATGGTTCAAATCTTGGGAAATGTCTCTATCACTAATTACGAAATAAATCAGATTTTGGGTCAAATCCTAAAGACATTGAATGTTGCAATCCATAATTCTCTAAAGTATTGTTCAGAGGTTCTTTGTTAGACTTGTTACCATTTACAATCAAGTAGCATACTGACCTTTTTGTGGGAACATGAGATTTGCCACATTACATCAAATTATTGGTTCATCTAATGTCCAGTTATCTTATCTCTAGAATTATTCAAAGTGTCTAAGGTAGAGCAAGCCCCACCTTCAAAAATTTATTTTGTTGTGCAATGTTGCAGTAAAGATGAAGGGCTTTTATTTATTGGTTGGTTGGTCCTTTTTTCATACTGTTTCTAAATATATTCCAGTCAGCTTTGTCAAATTAAGGTAGATTTAGAACTGTAAAACACGTAGTAACTGTCTTGAAGAATTGAGTAAGCTGTCCTGTTCACCTTCATTAGATTTTTTTGCAGGCCTGATTGATATTATATGTCTCTGTGAGTTTCATTTTGGGGGTGGAGGATAATTATTGCCATTGCTGTCCGTGATATAACAGAGCTTTTGATGCATGATATTCTGCTTACAATCAGATGAGTAAGATGTTATTTTTGGCTTTGTTTATGGAAAAAAAGACATTTTTGTGAAATTTGTGGACAGTCTGTGTAGCAAAAAGATGAATAGTTTCTTGGAATTGTAACTTTGATCCTAGAGAAAAATAGTCAGAGGGAATACCTCTGCAGTCTTATGACAGCCTATGAAGCTGGTGCCAGGTTTTGAAAAACCAGGCTGCCCTATGCAGTGTCCCACAGAACTTATTGCTTGGTGATAAATGAATGAAGGGGAAAGAATGCCTGGTAATGCCATGCCATTAATCTTCCTCTGAGGCTTTAAATTGTGCATCTTTATGTATTATTCTTGATGGAAGGGAAATTTTTAATCAAAATTATGACTTAATAGATGCCTGACCTAAATTTCTGAGGTATAGAAGATTTCACACATGAAAACTTCCAACACCAAGGGGAAATGCCAACAAGCAGCAGAAGGTAAAATAAGACAAGGGACAGTTAGGAACTCCACAAAAGCTTTCCTGAGCAAATCCTTATTAATGAGCTATCAAGTTCAGTGTTCAATACAATTTAATTAAAAAAAAAAATCAGTCAGTTTACTGGCCAGGTCATAGAATCATAGAATATCAGGGTTGGAAGAGACCTCAAGAGGTCATCTAGTCCAACCCCCTGCTCAAAGCAGGACCAATTCCCAACTAAATCATCCCAGCCAGGGCTTTGTCAAGCCGGGCCTTAAAAACCTCCAAGGAAGGAGACTCCACCATCTCCCTAGGTAACGCATTCCAGTGCTTCACCACCCTCCTAGTGAAATAGTGTTTCCTAATATCCAACCTGGACCTCCCCCCACTGCAACTTGAGACCATTGCTCCTTGTTCTGTCATCTGCCACCACTGAGAACAGCCGAGCTCCATCCTCTTTGGAACCCCCCTTCAGGTAGTTGAAAACAGTTATCAAATCCCCCCTCATTCTTCTCTTCTGGAGACTAAACAATCCCAGTTCCCTCAGCCTCTCCTCATAAGTCATGTGCTCCATACCCCTAATCATTTTTGTTGCCTTCCGCTGGACTCTTTCCAATTTTTCCACATCCTTCTTGTAGTGTGGGGCCCAAAACTGGACACAGTATTCCAGATGAGGCCTCACCAATGTCTAATAAAGGGGAACGATCACGTTCCTCGATCGGCTGGCAGTGCCCCTACTTATACAGCCCAAAATGCCGTTAGCCTTCTTGGCAACAAGAGCACACTGTTGACTCATATCCAGCTTCTCGTCCACTGTGACCCCTATGTCCTTTTCTGCAGAACTGCTACCTAGCCATTCGGTCCCTAGTCTGTAGCAGTGCATGGGATTCTTCCGTCCTAAGTGCAGGACTCTGCACTTATCCTTGTTGAACCTCATCAGGTTTTTTTTTTTTTTTTTTTTGGCCCAGTCCTTTAATTTGTATAGGTCCCTCTGTATCCGATCCCTACCCTCTAGTGTATCTACCATGCCTCCTAGTTTAGTGTCATCTGCAAACTTGCTGAGAGTGCAGTCCACACTATCCTCCAGATCATTAATAAAGATATTAAACAAAACCGGCCCCAGGACCGACCCTTGGGGCACTCCGCTTGAAACCGGCTGCCAACTAGACATGGAGCCGTTGATCACTACCCGTTGAGCCCGACGATCTAGCCAGCTTTCTATCCACCTTACAGTCCATTCATCCAGCCCATACTTCTTTAACTTGGTGGCAAGAATACTGTGGGAGACCGTATCAAAAGCTTTGCTAAAGTCAAGGAATAACACATCCACTACTTTCCCCTCATCCATAGAGCCAGTTATGTCATCATAGAAGGCAATTAGGTTAGTCAGGCACAACTTCCCCTTGGTGAATCCATGCTGATTGTTCCTGATCACTTTCCTCTCTCAGTGTTTCATAATTGATTCCTTGAGGACCTGCTCCATGATTTTTCCAAGGACTGAGGTGAGGCTGACTGGCCTGTAGTTCCCCGGATCCTCCTTCTTCCCTTTTTTAAAGATGGGCACTACATTAGCCTTTTTCCAGTCATCTGGGACCTCCCCTGATCGCCATGAGTTCTCAAAAATAATAGCTAATGGCTCTGCAATCTCATCCGCCAACTCCTTTAGCACCCTCAGATGCAGTGCAAGGTCATGCAAGTCGAGACAATTCTGGAGAAAAAACAGAGGTGGTTACCTGCGCAGGTGGAGATAATATCAGAAACAAAAGTGTCCCCGAAGCAGAAGATAAAAGAAGTATATAATCTGTCTACAACGAGTGTCCTGTTGGCATGCTGACAATACTTTATCACAAGTAGCAAATAAAACTGGGCAAGAGATACCCGTTTTGAATTTTTTGAAGTGTTGACCTATTTTCAAAAATGGATTTTTTTTCAGTCCTTTCAAATTTCAAATGACAAACAAATTAGCCCACTTGCAGCATCTCATTTTGTCTCATTGCTAATAAATGTTTCTGGGAGTACATACTCCAGATCCCCTTATGTAGGATCATGCATGGAAATGGGGTTGACTTCCTTATGATGAGGAAGGGAAGACAGTGAGGGTTCCGGTACAATTTGTTTGAACAGAGTCTGGTTGAAGGTTGCTATGCTGATTTTCACAGTCCTTTATGGTGTTGGTTTAACTTCCTGCGAGATTGCCTCTCTTCCTGCGGTGGTGACCTCTTATATTCCACTGGAATATAATTCTATAAAAACAGGGAAGACTCTTATCTCCAGTAAGCAGCTATTATACCAGGGCCAAACCAAGACTGTGGAACTCAATGCCAGATGAAATAGGAATAACCACCATGCTCACAATGGTTAGAATGATATATATTAAAAACAAAAAATAAACCTAACAATTTTAAGCTTGTTCCTGCCAGCAGGATGGGAAGAGAGATTTTTGTGACTATTTCTTGTGGAAAGCACTCAGATATTGTGATGATGGGCAACCTTATAAATACCAGGACAGGTGGAATGCATAGCATTTGCAAAGTGCTTTACAGCATCAAAATGTGGACAAATGTTACATTAATTTTAGCACTTTGCACTGTCGCAAACTTGGCAACTAGGAATAAGCCTTTTGGTTAAGGCTGTGGGCAGTGAACATGGTGTCAAAACACTTTCTAAGTGGCTTTCCTCCAAGGTAGCTGTTCCAAAAATGCCAGAAACAAAATCTGTTATGCCTTAGTACAAGTCCAGCTTTTGGCAACTTTTTTCTTTCTTTGACTTTAAGTTTCAGACTTCTTTGAAAAACGGTAAATCCGAACAAGAGGATAGGAATAATTTCCATGTCTCCATGTTCTCATTCCACTCACAATACAAATGACAAAAGTAATGGATGTTGCCCTCTCTGTTACACAATTCAAATGTACGCATGGAAATGGGGTTGACTTCCTTATGAGGAGGAAGGGAAGACAGCGAGGGTTCAGGTACAATTTATTTGCCTATTTGTTCCTTCCTTTAACAGGTTGGCATTTCAATAGTAATTTACATGGATAGTATAAACAGATTTAAAAGCAATGGCAATACAGAATCTATTGACCAGCATCTAAAAAATTCTTTTAAAAGTGGAAGCAGCAGGTCATTGCATAGAAATCACATGCCTGTAGAAAATGGATCTTAGTAGGACAGATGAGGAAGAGCAGCATACTCTTTTAATAATAAAATTCTTAGGGCCAAATTTTGGCCTTACATGTTGGTCTCTCACTGACTTAAATGGGAGCCCCATGCATGGATCTGTAGCCAGAATTTGGATCTTCTGTATATTCCCTAAAAATATGTATATAACGTGTTCTATTTCATATCCTATTCACAGAATGGAGTGAGTTAGTTACCTGTTACTCCATTTTCAGCATTTCTGATAATGACTTCAAGATAATGACCTTTAAATCTGTCTTTTATGAGGCGTTGATGGGGTTGGTGAGGACAGGGGATCTTGTCTTCAGTATGGTTTCTCATTAAAATTACATCAAATTTATTATACAAGGTAAAAAGTATCAGTTTTGGGCCTTGGCTTGCATCTGTAATGAGACTTGAAAACACGTTCGTAAAGTAACTGTGGCATCTTCATTGTGATGAAATGGATAATTATTGGTACAAGATAAAAAATCAGTGGCCAAACGTATACAGATGCTTAAAAATAGCTTTGTGCTTTTAATCAGTAAGAATCTAAGAATATAACATGTTCGTAGTCAATCCTTTTCAGGTTACAACAAAAATGGAAATGTTAATACAAAATATGTTAATACGTTTGTTTTCTTCCTTGTCTTTTTCACTCTTCCTGGTCACAAACAAGAAAAAAATGTGTATGGATTTTTTTTTTTTTACTTCGTTTTTAAAGTGGGTGTTTAATGAGTGGCAATAGGAAAAACAGCACTAGACTGCAATTAGTTACTGCAAATCACAAGTTGCTAGAAATACAGCTTACTAATTGGAGTACTAAAAAACTTGAGGGGGAAAAATCATGAAAATAAAATCTTCACATATCCTCTGTGACTTGCTTATGAAAACAATAATGTACAACATGGATCTGATTCCGCTTCCATTGAAATCAATGCCAAAACTCTAATGAAAGCAGGATCAAGTCCTGATTTGGTGTCATACACCTTGAATGTGGGGACTTCCCCAAAGTCTCTGCCCCTACCCCACCTCCTACCCTGAGCGCGCCACATTCCTGCTCCTCCCCTTCCCTTCCGGAGCATGCTAATGCTGCCAAACAACTGTTTGGTGGCTGCTGGGCGGGAAGTGCTGGGAGGTAGGCGGAGGAGTGGGGATGCAGCGCGCTCAGGGGAGGAGGTGGGGCGTGGGGATGAAGGGATCTTGGCTGCCAGTGGGTGCAGAACACCCACTAATTTTTCCCCGTCGATGCTCCAGCCTGTGGGAGTACCCACGTAGTCGGCGCCTATGCCTTAGGGTAGTGTCTTCTTCCTTTTTTGACTTGCGATCTGACACAAAATAGCTGGGAAGATAGGACCAACATTTATTTTAATGTTTATTCTGCTTCAAGTCACAAGGACAGTTTGTCTATGCAAAATATTTAGAATGTACCCCAAAAATACTTCAGATATAATTTGGACACTCTAATAAGAAGAACATTGAACCATATTCATTACGTTACACATGCAGTTTTTAAAGATTAATGTATTTTAATTCCCAGATTTTGGAATAGAATTAGAATATATGATTCTGCTATATACCAGTTGCCTCTCTTGCCTCCCCAGGGCCTCTGATTATATGGTTTTGTAAAATCTAGCACTGTGCAGTTGAAGTTTAGATTAAAATTGAGACTTGGTTATTGAGAACATATTCAGATATAATATTTTTAAAAGTACCTCTGAGATATTAACTATCCATACATTGTCATTGCCTACTTTTATGTCCTTCTTTTCACAGAGAATAGTAATTCCCCAGATAATTAATTTAATATGGCAAATGAATAGAACACATTGGTTAATTTATTTTATTATATCCACTTTTGCAAGCACATTGCTATTAAAAATAAAACTGTATTATTGCAACATTCAGGTTGCACAGTTAAAATCACATAGGGCTAAATTTTCCCTAGTGTTTTCTCAGCCACACAGGGGAGAAAAGAAAGTAAGGCTTTTCTTATGCCTCTTACTGAGCCAAGCAAGGCTGCTTACATTCTGACTTCAGCTGTGGGCATGGCAGGGGAGAGCAGAGACTGTTGGCCCGAGAGTCTGTCTGAAAACGAGTGTGCAGGTAGGGGGAATGGGAAGAGCTTTGGAGTATTTGATCCAGTGCACAGCGGGGAGGAGAGTGAGCTGGATTGCTAGAAGGTGTGAAATAAGTCCAGGTCTATACTACAACCTATATCGGTATAACTATGTCACTCAGGGGTGTGAAAAACCCACACCCCTGAGCAACGTAAATATACTGGCCTAACCCACTGTGTAGACAGCGCTATGTTGATGGAAAAGCTGCTCCCATCGACATAGGTACCAGCTCTTGTGGAAGTGGATTAACTATGCTGATAGGATTCAGAGTAGCAGCTGTGTTAGTCTGTATCCGCAAAAAGAACAGGAGTACTTGTGGCACCTTAGAGACTAACGAATTTATTTGAGCATAAGCTTTCGTGGGCTACAGCCTACTTCATCGGATGCATAGAATGGAACACACAGAAGATATTTATACATACAGAGAACATGAAAAGGTGGAGTAGCCATACCAACTGTCAGAGGCCAATCAATTGAGATGAGCTATCATCAGCAGGAGAGAGAAAAAAACCTTTGAAGTGATAATCCAGATGACCCATAGAAGGTGTGAGGATATTTTAACATGAGGAAATAAATTCAATTAATGTAATGACCCAACCATTCCCAGTCTCTGTTCAAACCTAAGTTAATTGTATCTAATTTGCGTATTAATTCAAGTTCAGCAGTCTCTCTTTGGAGCTTGTTTTTGAAGTTTTTTTTGTTGCAAAATTGCCATGTTCAGGTCTGTCACTGAGTGGTTAGAGAGATTTAAGTGTTCTCCCACTGGTTTATGAATGTTATGATTCCTGATGTCAAATTTGTGTTCATTTATTCTTTTGCATAGAGACTGTCCGGTTTGGCCAATGTATATGGCAGAGGGGCATTACTGGCACATGATGGCATATATCACGTTGGTAGATGTGCAGGTGAATGAGTCCCTGATGGCGTGGCTGATGTTATTAGGTCCTATGATGGTGTCACTTGAATAGATATGTGGACAGAGTTGGCATCGAGCTTTGTTGCAAGGATAGGTTCCTGGGTTAGTGTTTGTTATATGATGTGTGGTTGCTGGTGAGTATTTGGTTCAGGTTGGGGGGCTGTCTGTAAGTGAGGACTGGTCTGTCTCCCAAGATCTGTGAGAGTAAGGGATCATCTTTCAGGATAGGTTGTAGATCTTTGATGCGCTGGAGAGGTTTCAGTTGGGGGCTGAAGGTGACGGCTAGTGGCGTTCTGTTATTTTCTTTGTTGGGCCTGTCTTGTAGGAGGTGACTTCTGGGTACTCTTCTGGCTCTGTCAATCTGTTTTTTCACTTCAGCAGGTGGGTATTGTAATTTTAAGAATGCTTGATAGAGATCTTGTACGTGTTTGTCTCTTTCTGAGGGATTGGAGAAAATGTGGTTATATCTTAGAGCTTGGCTGTAGACAATGGATCCTGTGGTGTGTCCTGGATAGAAGCTGGAGGTATGTAGGGAAGTATAGTGGCCAGTAGGTTTCCGGTATAGGGTGGTGTTTATGTGACCATCACTTATTAGCACAGTAGTGTCTAGGAAATGGACTGTTTGTGTGGATTGGTCTAGGCTAAGGTTGATGGTGGGATGGAAATTGTTAAAATCATGGTGGAATTCCTCGAGGGCTTCTTTTCCATGGGTCCAGATGATGAAGATATCAATGTAGCACAAGTAGAGTAGGGGCATTAGGGGACGAGAGCTAAGGAAGCGTTGTTCTAAGTCACCCATAAAAACGTTGGCATACTGTGGGGCCACGCGGGCACCCATAGCAGTGCCGCTGACTTGAAGGTATATATTGTCCCCAAATGTGAAATAGTTGTGGGTGAGGACAAAGTCACAAAGTTCAGCCACCAGGTTAGCCGTGATATTATTGGGGATACTGTTCCTGATGGCTTGTAGTCCATCTTTGTGTGGAATGTTGGTGTAGAGGGCTTCTACATCCATAGTGGCCAGGATGGTGTTTTCTGGAAGATCACCAATGGATTGTAGTTTCCTCAAGAAGTCAGTGGTTTCTCGAAGATAGTTGGAAGTGCTGGTAGCGTAGGGCCTAAGGAGAGAGTCCACGTAGCCAGAGAATTCTGCTGATAGGGTGCCAATGCTTGAGATGATGGGGTGTCCGGGATTTCCAGATTTATGGATCTTGGGTAGCAAATAGAAAACCTCTGGTTGGGGTTCTAGGCATGTGTCTGTAAAGATCTGTTCCTGTGCTTTTTTTCAGGGAGTTTCTTGAGCAGATGGTGTAGTTGCTTTTCGTAATCATCAGTGGGATCAGAGGATAATGGCCTGTGGAATGTGGAGTTAGAGAGCTGCCTAGCAGCCTCTTGTTCATACTCCAACTTATTCATGATGACAACAGCACCTCCTTTGTCAGCCTTTTTGATTATGATGTCAGAGTTGATGGGAGAAGCTCTCCTGCTTCAGCGGCACTACTGTAGCACTGTATGTGAAGACAAGCCCTATGGCTTGGTCTGTGCTACGGAGTTAGGTTGATGCAAGCCACTTACATCGACCTAACTATGTAAGTGTCTACACTAAAATTTCGCTCCTGCTGACGTAACTGCCCCGCTACACTGACTTAATAACACCACCTCTAATAGAGTCACTGTTGATGTAGTTAGGTCGACACAGTGTCAGTGTAGACATTGTATTGCTTACATTGACACTTACTGACCTTCAGAAGCCATCCACAATACCCCACACTGAGAGTACAGTCGGTACAAGCGTTCCTGATGAGGACGTGCACCGCCGACAAAAGAAGCAAAGTGTAGATATGCACTGTGATGTAATTATTGTGGCAGCTGTATGCCGACGTAAGTTAGGTCGATGTAATTTTGCAGTGTAGACATGCCCTAAGTAACCCCTTTCTGACACAAAGGATAGCAAGGCAGAATTGTGCCTCTCTCTATTTCTTCACAAAGCTTCTCCTGTGGCTGCGCAGCCACACGCTGCTCCTTACTATGGGTTGAGCCAAGTAGCTCAACCTAGCCTTAAGTCAGGAAAAGCAAAAGTGAAGGTTCAAATAGCAATGCTGCTGTGTGTCACATCCTGTATATTTTACAATATATCTTTAACAATATAAATGGTAGTAAACGTCAAAGTTAGCCAGAAAATGCAGGATATTGCATTTATATTTCTTCGTTAGCCATAGGATAGAAGAACTCTAATATACGGCCAGCTTCTTTCACTGTTAATTATGTCAAGTGGCGTCTTACTCTGTAAATAATCAAGTTTTATTTCAGTAGGCATATTGTGGGGCTAGATACTACTTATTGTGAATGAGGGTGACAGAATTGGGCCCATGATACATTTTGTGTAAAGATTTCAAGGATCTTTCTCCCCAGTTCTCTCCATGTTGGCTTGGTGCCTGTAAAAATTTACTTTCATAAGCCAAAAGTAGGCTTTTAATGTAACTTTTGCTTAGGAACAGATTTTTGTTCAGTCATGTGACAAAACAAAATTAAAAATACATATCTTGCTTTGTCAATTGAATTGTTGTGTATTGAACATTTTGCAGACTTAAGACCTGCATTTTGCTACTGCTTTGCAGTTGACCCTTCAGGTCTATTTTGAATTACCAGAGGAAAATAAGGTTTCCCTTCAAGTGGTGGTTGCCAAGGGCAACTGGCACTGACGCTAAAAGATGAATACTCTACCTACTTAGTATAATGCCTACTTTGTGAGCTAAATAAAGAGCTAAATTGCAGAGCAGGAAGTCGGATAAATGTGAAATATCAAGGGAGCAAAACCCAAGATTATTAAGGACCCAGAATTGAGAGAGGATTATTGTCAGTGCATGGATAGGAACTGGCTGTCATACAGATTCTAGGCGCAAATCTGTTGCTAGGCACTTTGCTGTCTTGGCCCTACTGTTCAAGACCTGCTCCAGTGAGTAGTGCCAACACATTTTCTCTGTCTAGATACTAAACAAGGCTGTGGAAGTTTGGTGAGAGAAAGGAAACCTTTCCTGCAGTAGTTCTTTTAGCTTCTGTAGTAGAAATGAGTGTTGAGATTACAAGCAATTTAGCTTCTGTGAGCTTGCAGTTGATAAGGTCAGCTGTCACTGACAGGTGTCATTGTGGTCACTCAGAATTCTTAGGTTGAGTTTATGAATAATTTGTATAAATGACCGAAAAAAATTTGGCACCTAAAATTATACCAGAGAAAAACCCAATATTTCAATGGGTAAAAAAAATCAGTAAGCAAGCTTAATGCCCTTTCAAAACAGAATAGCTAATTTTTTTGTGTGGGAAAGCTCTTATTGGTGGTTCAGTGATAAAATGATTATGGTAATATGGATGCCTCTTAATATTGTCTTATGTTTGGGCAACAGGAAAGTAATCATGAGACAAGCATAATTTAATATCAAAAGAGAAAAGCTGCTGGTATATTACAAATTAGCTTGGCATGTTAAAAATTCTTTTTAGTTAACCAAAAATAAATATCAGTGGATACACTACACATGCCATACCTACAATTAGATACATATGTGATCCAAGGACTGTTTCTTACATGATGTTGCTATAGGAAATATACCTAGAACTGTGGCACATTTCTCTTTCAGTGATTCACCACATTGGGCAATCAGCTTTGTTTAATGTAAGGGTGATCCAAAGCCCACTAAAGTCAGTACGCATTTTTCAGTGACTTCATTAAGCTTTCCATCAGTTCCATTATGAAGACACAGAAATACTGCTTATAAGGGTAGTGCTTCCTATAGTGATATAATTCAAACAGGCTATGCGGAATGTATTAGAGGGTTGTTCAGGTACATGTTTGCCTGTGAACGTATATTACCTAACATTTTCCAAAATAAGATAGACACATTTGTAATAAACACTGTGTTTATTTAACTACTAAAGGACAGTTTTCTGTGGTGGGGACAGTTGATTAGTCTCAGGCCACTGCTTGAAGCTATGAACTTTATAACTTTTATGAAAAGAAGGATGTTGATGAATGGGCGAGGGTTCAGAGAAGAGCCACAAGAATTATTAAAAGGTTGGAAAGCATTGCCTTGTAGTGAGGAGCTCAATCTATTTAGCTTAACAAAGAGAAGGTTAAAGGGTGACTTAATTGCCGTCACTAAGTACTTACATGGGGAATAAAAAATTAATAATTGTTTCTTCAGTCTAGCAGGGAAAAGTATAATATGATTCAATGACTGGAAATTGAAGCCAGACAAAATCAGACAGGAAATGAGGTGTAAAATTTTAACAGTCAGGGTAATTAACCATTGGAACAACTTACCAAGAGTTGTGGTGGATTCTCCATCACTGACAATTTCTAAATCAAGATTTGATGTTTTTCTAAAAAATAATCTCAAGTTCAAATGGGAATTACATTAAGAGAAAATATGGTGGAGTAGATGGACCCTTCTGGCCTTATCTATGAAAACGGATATCATATTAAAGTGTTCAGTCAATTCATTGATGCTTTCTAATACAGAAACAGATATAACATACAATCACTAAATAAGACTGCCAGCTTGTCAGTCATTCCTATTAGCAAGGTTACAACTCAAAGAAAAAGCCATCTGTTGTATGTCAGCCATGGAGTAAAATAATAAATGACAGCGTGGTAAAAAATGAAAGGCATGTCAGTTATGCTTCTAAGCTCCGAATCTTAAGGCCGTATAATGTGAATATGCTGAAATCTTGTTCTCTGAATTTCACTACCTATCCATTCATTTCAGAACATAATTCAAAAATTTGGTCTGAATCGATAAAACTCTTAACAGATTGGGACCTGGTTATCTTGAAATCCCACCTCTCCTATGCTCCACATAGTATAGTGTAGCTGGAGAGAACCAGGTTCAGGTTATCTAGGGCAAAGCATTCTCAGAGGCAGGACCACAGCTCTGAACTCCTTGCCGGAAGAGATCAGACTGAGCCTGAGACCAGTACAACATGCAGTTCTTCAATAGAGACTTTCCCCAGGATTGACAGCTGGCAGTGCATTGTTTTAAAATCCATTGACATTTTAAATTATTCTTGAACACACAAACTTATCCACCCAGGTAATAAAATCATTTGCAATGATAAAACAAAATTTTAAATGACTAGAATGTGTCTAACAGTTATTTGTAAGTAACCAATGTTCTAGGCTTGCTGAGCAGAACGATCTAAAATTGTTGGAAACATTCAGAATTTTTCAATAGTTTGTGTAAAACAAATGGAACTATTGTATTTGGAATTTTAAGTACTTCAGAAACTGATTTTTCAGATATGCTAGAAATTGGATTTATTTTTATGTTAATTAAAAACTACTTTACAGGGGTACACTTTTAACATTAAAAGTGCCTTTTCCAAGTCCAGATTTCAAAGTTCAATCTTCAGCTTCTTGAAGTCCAGATGCCAAATTATTAATTGTTTTCAGAAGTCTCCACTTTTCCACTTTCAGCTAATTTTGATCTTACCTATGACAACACATAGATTTATCAAATGTATGTACATCTCATTAAATAATCTACCAAAATATCATGCATTTAAAAATGAGAAAAACAAAATAGCTGTATAGTCTTTCTGCAATGAGACATTTTTAACTTAGTAGAATAACACTACACATTAAGCAAACTCTTGACCTATACAAGATTTAACAGGATTCCCCTGTTTGGTGAGACTGTTTTTGTTCTAATGGGATTGTCGAGGGTTTGTAATGGATTGCAATTTCACATAATCATAAAAGTTTTTAACATATTTATAATGCAGGACATATCTATCTGGTGAAAATTATAACTATAAGGCCTGTTGTCTTACTGATTTTGATAATGCATTTTGGCTGTAGGTTTGCCAACTGCCTAACACACAAACCCAAACACTTTTGCCCCGCCCTGCCCTTCCTGTTCCCCGAGACTCCGCCCCTTCTCTGACACCCTGCCCCATTCACTCCATCCTCTGTTGATCACTCTGCCCCACCCTCACACACTTTCACCGGGCTGGGAGAGGGGTTGGGGTGAGGGAGGAGGTGCGGGCTCTGGGCTGGGGCCGAGGGGTTTGAAGTGTGGGAGGGGGCTCTAGGATGACCCTGGGGCAGGAGGGGGTGTGGGGTGCAAGCTCTGGGAGGGAGTTTGGGTGCAGGAGGGGCCTCAGGGCTGGGGTAGTGGGTTGGGGTGCAGGAGGGGGTGAGGAGTGTGGGATCTGGGAGGGAGTTTTCTGGTAAGTAGAGGCCTACAGTTTCCTTCATCTTAATGTATTTAAAGCACCTCTTCTTACTGTCTTTTGTGTGTCTGCTATGTGTAATTCACTTTGTGCCTTAGTCTTTCTGATTTTATCCCTATATGCTTTTACTCTTCCTTAACAATTTGTCCACATTTCCACTCTTTGCAGGATTCCTTTTTGATTTTCAAGTCATTAAAGAACTCTTGATGGAGCCATATTGGCCTCTTATTATTCTTCTTTCCTTTGCATCAGCATTGTCTGTAGTTGCCTTTAATATTGTCCCCTGGAGAAACTGCCAGCTCTCCTGAACTCAGGACTGGCTCTAGGCACCAGCAAAGCAAGCACGTGCTTGGGGCGGCACACTTCCAGGGGCGGCATTCCAGGCTGTTGCACTCCCAAAGTGGTTTTTTTTTTTTTTTTTTTTTTTTTTCCCTTGGACAGTTGTGCCCTCGGAGCTTGGGGCAGCAAAAAACCTAGAGCCGGCCCTGCCTGAACTCCTGTACCCCTTAGATTTTCTTCTCATGGGACCTTACCTACCAACTCTGTGAGTTTAACGTCATTCTTTTTGAAATCCATTGTCCTGACTCTGCTGCTTTAACTCCTTCCTTTCCTTAGAATCATAAAATCTATCATTTCATGATTACTTTCACCCAAATGTCTTCTACTTTCAGATTCTCAACCAATTCTTCCCAGTTAATTTGAATCAAGTCTAAAATGGCTGTCCCCCGTTACTTCCTCCACTTTCTGGAACAAAAGCTTTTCCCCTATGCATTCCAAGAACTTAATGAAAACTTTGTCTTTTGCTGTATTATTTTTCCAACAGATGTCTGGGTAGTTCAAGTCCCCCATTACTACCAGGTGTTGTGTTCGGGATATTTTTGTTTGTTCTAGAAATGCCTCATCCTCCACCTCTTCCTGATTTAGTGTTTTATAGTAGACTCCTACCATGATGTCACCTCTTCCCTCCCCCCTTTTATCTTTACCCAGAGACTTTCAATTGGTCTGCCTCTCACCCCCTTCAGTACCTCAGACCAAGTGTATATATTCTTAATGTATAATACAACACCCTCTTCCCTTTTTTCTGATTGTCCTTCCTGAACAAGCTATACCCTTTTATACAAGTGTTCCAGTCATAAGATTTATCCCACCAAGTCTCTGTGAGGCCAGTTAAGTCATAATTTAGCTTATGTACTAATACTGTCAGTTCTTCCTGTTTATTCTCCATACTCCTATAAACAAATGCAAGACATTAAGCTGTTGAGCAGATTCCCGCACTGATTTCCCTCTTGTTGCTCCTATGATCCTACTGTAATTTTCCATGTCCCCACCTCCCCCAAACACGTAGCCCTCTGTTAAGGTTGCCTTTTTTATGCCTGCCTCTGGACTTTTGTCACTTGCCCCTTTGAATCTAGTTTATAGCCCTCCTCACTAAGTTGGTGAGTTGATGAGTGAAGATGCTCTTTACTGTCTTGATCAGATGGACCACCTCACTTCAAGCAGACCTCCTTCCTGGAACAGCATGCCATGGTCGAGAAAGCCGGTTGATACCGTATATGCAACTGTATGCCCTTACTCTCAATTGTGAGGATGGATGAGAACACAACCTTGCTCCCAGAGCTTTGTAGTCACTGCTGATCTGATCAGGTAGTATCAGTAGTGCCCACGTTGATGAGCAGCATGAGCTAATGGTCAGAAGATTGGACCCTCTCTGTATTTGTTGGAAATGGGTTCCAGGCAGGCAGCATGCCTCCTGGGACATCATGTCAAGTCGGCAGATGTATGCCTCCCTCCCCATCAGATGAGTCACTGACCGCCACCACCCTACAACTTCTCCACTTCGGTGTCGTTGCTGTGAGCCTCCCAGATGTGGGGGCAGGTGATTCTTCCTCTTGAGCCACGGAGTCCTGCTCCTCATCACCTGTTGCCAGTACAGCATTCCAGTTCTTGATGGTGATGGAGGAGTGACCTGGGGGAAGGAGCTCTGTCTACTGCCCAAGGTGGCCAGCAGCCAGTCTCCTCCCCTTAGAGCAGCCGGTTCTCTTTCCTCCTCTGGTGCTGCTGTAGCCATCTATAATTGGCCGGCATCCTCTGTGCCAGATGTTTCCACATGTGTCCTGGATGCTATGCAGATGAGCCATCTCCTCCTGCAGGTCTCTTACCTGCTTCCTGAGGGGCTCGACCAACAGTTACCTCTTAGACTGAATGGTTCCCCATGCCTGGCTTTTCTCAGTGGGGACATGCAGGCCACATTCCCAGCAAGTCAAATGCAGGACCTGGGTGGAAGTCTCCAGGGTCAGGATGCCTGTCTGGTGGGAGGCACAAGTGCAGGCACTGAAAGAACTAGCAATGGTGTTGGCTACACACCGCTTTTGTCCCATTGTGGGCTATTCCTTGTAGAGTACCTGCAATTTAAGTATAGGAGGGGGAGAAAAGCACTCAATCCTACCTCACTGCCTTCCTCTGCTGGTGAACTCAGCTGATTTAACTCCCTTAATCTCCCAGCTGCCTTCATATCGGCAATCACGTGACCCTTTAATGTATTCGTTTTATTATAACATCACGGCAACGACATTTTAGTTTAGCTGGAATACCTATTTCATCCTTAACATCTTTCTTTAGTCACCCATCACTTTCCGAAAAACTATTCTATGCGTGCTGAGAGAGTGGAACTCGGCTATATAATGTGCTTTCTTTGTTTGTTTGCTTTTTGGCAGAAGCATAATCTGTGTAGGAAAAAAAAATGTGCCATCTGTTCATTGAGATTTGCCTGATTGCAATATGAAGGTTACATCGTGTTTTTTACGTTCACATCAGGTTGCTAACTATCAAGTGACAAGGCTGTTGCTTTATGGTATTGCTAAAGACAAGATAATCTGCATATGTGTCTAATGTTACAGGATACTGAAATGTCAGCCACATTGCCTGTAATAACTTGATTGCTATTGTAACACTTTTTTCATTTCCTAATGTATGAATTAACAGGCATGATGACTCCCCCCCCCATAAAAAGGTATTTGCATTAGCCTAAGAATATTTAGGCCCTGATCCTGCATATGCTAATGAATGTGCTTAATTTTAAGTATGCAAGTATTTTCATTATGCATAAATATTTTTGGGGTCAGACCCTAAAATTGTGAGCCTGGACCCCAACATCATGAGATTATGTTGTGCTTTTTGATCTGCCTTTTAATTTTTGAGCTACCCCTGCCTATCCCCTGTGTGTGTGGCAGTTAGTGTTGCCCACTCTCCCAAATGTATTGGATAAGATGATTTTTGCCATCTGCTGCAGGAACTCTGACCCCCACACCTGCTTGTCTCCTGCCCAGTGATTAATTCTTCTTTCAACCCCCATATCAATCCTGCCACCTCTCCCACCACGTCATCAGTTCTACCCCCAGCCTCAACTCTGCTCGTCTTGGGGTTCTTCACCTCCTTTCCCAGGCCTAGTGTTGCAGGAGAGAAGAGGAACTTCCCTGTCCCGATTGCTCACAGGAAGGGAGGGGGCAGGAGAGAGCAGAGCCACCCTGAACTGCTGGTTTCTTCAACTCTCTTGTCCCCCCTCCACTCCTGTAGGAATAGATTCGGGATACTGAGGGGTGGGAGGAGGAGCAGGAGAGAGCTCTTCCTGTAGCAGTTCTGATTGGTTGCTCAGCTCCAGGAGGAGGGCCAGGCAGGCAGCAGTCAGTGGGGTTTTCCCCCAGGCAGGGTTCAAATTTGCTAGTGGGCTGGCGTTTCTCAGACATTGCCAGCTGGGCTCCAGCCCAGGCCAAAATCCCACCACTTGTGAACAAATCATGAGAGTTGGCATCACTGATTAATTGCTGATGAGAGATAAAGTCATCCAGCACACTGAAGGTGAGTGAGAGCCAGGAAATAGTAGCAGCTTTACTTCTAATCCCTATTTAATATTAGCACAAAAACAGGAGCAGTAGTGGTGATGTGCTGGAAAAGGCTCTTGGAACCCATTGTTAAATGTCACCACCAAACTGAAGGAAGAGTAGAATTTAGTTCCTTGGCCTCTGATGGAGTTTACCCCTATCTGGATATTGTATAATCATTCTAGTAAAAAATGATTTAACCTTTTGGCTTTTTGACGAGCAATATTTTTGCCTTTTGGAATGCACTACTAGATTGTACCTTGGGATGGGTATTTTCAAAGTAATGTCTCAGCAGGAGAAATATCCCAGACTTCCCTTTAATTATTTTACATGTTCACCCCATGTTTCAAATGACAAGACAAATGGAACACTGTTCTCTATTGTCAAAATACTCCAGGAATAAAATGTAGATAATTCTAGAAAATAGTCTTAATATAAGTTTCTTTGCCTGTTGATGCTGCCCTCTTTCTTTACATATATTTGTAACTTGACAACTTATAACGTGAGCCGTTGCTGTGCAGAGATCACTTCCTGCCACATGGACCAATATTGTCTCATTTTTTACTTGTACTCTCATTCTGCTTGCATCCATCTGTTGCCTCTTGTCTTATTCTTAGACTGTATAGACTGCCACTGAAGGCAGAGACCATCTTTTCATTCTGTGTTTGCACGGTGCCTAGCACAATGGGGTGCTGGTCCATGACTAGAATCTCTAGGTGCCATTGTAATACTAATAATAAATAATTATAATAAGTAATACAAATAATATCATCCCTTACTCTCCTGTCTGCAACACACACACACACCCACCCCTCTGGCACATAGGTCTGTGATAAACTTTTGTTAAATAATGGCACAGTTGGACTGAAATGGAAAAATGGGTAGCCAGAGTCAAGAATTTAGGGTGTGATCCAAAGCTGTAAAACCTCCCATTCACTTCACTGGACTTTGGATCAAGCCCTAAAGCAGGGTCTTAACGTTTAGGACACTGAGGCTATGTCTAGACTGAAACACTACAGCAGCACAGCGGTCACTGAAGTGTGTCAGCGTAGACGCTCATTAGAGCTACAGGATGGGTTCTTCCATCCACCTCCCCAAAAGGCAGTAGTTAGGTCAATGGAAGAATTCTTCTGTCAATTTAGGCTATCTACCCCAGGGGTTAGTTCAGCTTAACTCCATGTCTCAGGAGGGGTGGATTTTTCACATCCCTGCGAGACAAAGCTATGTCGATGTAACTTTTCCGTGTAGACCAGCCTGGAGACTCAACACTCCTTAACTTGTTTGTGCATGTAGGAAATAAATTGCATGTGTAATGTTTAACCAGATTCTACCTTCCATAATGATAAAAATGCTCTGGAAAAATGTTCTCACTACTTATTTGATTTCTAAGAGAATATATCATTCGGACTTGTGTTCCAATAATCAAAACAAATCCTGCCTAAAAATGGATCTGTGTATATCACATGTGTCTAATAGAGCTAGCCATGATGTAATCAGAGGGTAAAAGAATAGATTGTGCAAACTGTAAATTTATTAAGCTATGAAGGAGAGCATGAGAGGATCCAGAAAGGACTCTGGAAAAAATTGCTTGACTTGAGCTAAACTATACCACTGTCCTAAGCACATGCATCAGGAATTGATATCACTGACCAGAAAGGCTGTCAATAAGTCATGTAAAAAACGTACAGCACAGCTGAGAGCAAGCAACACAAAATGCGGGTGTGGAGAAATCACATACCTACATGCAGAGGCAAGACAGCATATCCTGTGTCTGAGAGAGGATGCCAAAACTGCAACAACAACAAAAAAAACCCTAATAATTTTGCAGCCTCTTGTAGCTCTAAGCTACAAAACAATGCAAAGGAAAGTGTAAAACATTGCCCACGCATAAACAAGGTATGCACACAGCAAGATCAAACAAGTACTGATGAAGTGTGTGTGTGTTCACTATTGCATTCATTTACAGAGGTGTCTTCAGTGCAGGCCTGGTCTGAGTAGCTGAGCTGGGAAAAGACTCGAGCCAGGCTATGTTAAGCATAAACTACAGTAGTCTCTGTGGCCTTCTGCTGGGGACTGAGAGGACAGTAGCATCCTAATAGAAACAGAATCTTTGCCACAAAACTGTGACATGTAGGGAGACAGCATGGAGATGATATCTGTACTATGCTGAGTACCTCACGGTGAGCCCCCTGTTTCAAGTTCTGCCCCAGCTTTGAGCAGCTGAACTGTACTGTTCTAATGCAGAAGAACTTGTATTGCTTATATAAAACTAAGGAGCAATGCTACATGTTCTCAAGTGCCAGCTACTGGCACCTTATCTATTAACTATTTACATATATACACAGCGGGCTCTTGTACTCACATTTTAAAGTGAAAGTTGCTAATAACTAGTGATGAGACACCAGCCAAAACTTAATATAAAAAGGAACTCCTAATTCCAGGAGGGAGAGGCAGACTGAAATCTAAAGAATAGAGTAGATGCAATTTTGATTCTGAGTTGGCACCAAATCAGAGAGATTTTCCAGATCCAGTTGAGATGCAGGCATAATGGCAGAAACCTAATAAGAACAGATAATCTTGTTCTATTTCCATTTCTGCGGGGACTAGACTTGAGACCGTATTTTAGAGCCATCAAACCCAGTTCTATCCTTAGTTCTGCCTCCACATCCAAAATTGAAACCCTAGCTAAACCTAATCCAGATCTCTTCCTTCCTGGATCCAAACACTGTCACTTTGGTTCATTTGTACTAATAGTCTTGTAACCATCATAGCAAATTTTGGTTCCAGTATTAATGGGATAGTTGAATCAGATTATCTGAATATGATTCATCCGCTTCAAGAACAGTGTAAAGATGTTTCTGTGTAATTCTCAAGGCAAACCTTGCTGTGTTCTTCTGATAAAACTTCCTGGCATCATTTGTCTTGAAATTTTGCTGGTTTCAGCCCTTTGCTCCAGGATAATTTTGTTTCCATATTTTTAAAAAAATTAACTGTAAAGGACACAATATTTCTGTCTACCTCTAGTCCTGCAATAACCTATAGCACATGCAGATATGTTTTAAGTAACTATATAATCTGCTGCTGAACAAATTTCTCCTTGGCACTTCCTGCGTCGTACAATGCAGATGTTAGTGTGCATCTGCATTAACCTGTCTTGTTGGATTCCTTTACATTACAAACTATTTTGTGAGAAAATATTGTTTCTACTAAATGCTCTTTTAGGACTTGCTTTCAGAGGATGGTCTACCTTGTGGCTGGAAACAAGGGTATGTGGCTAAAGCTCTTTACTGCTTCAAAGTAATTTGGATTTATACTGCAAAATGCTCCTTTTCTTTCTGCTAGCTGTGTGTGTAATGCCATTAAGATGTTTGCATAATAATTATGCTTTAGTAATTCATTTTATGCTACAATAGTATACTATTCTGTATATATGTATTTTGTAATTGGTTGAGGTTTCTGGTAGCATCAACTCTATTTTAGAAGATATTTGAAAAGGAACACCATCCCATAGCCGGTAGCCATACTACTTTGTGCTGTGATACCATCAAATCCTACAAATTAATTAGATTTGACCCTGCTCAGTACTTTGATTGGAGACTTTGATGAGAAACGAAGGAACAAGATAGGTGCTGCAGGAAATAGTATTGTTGAACCTGTAGGTGGCTCAGTTAATTAGTAAAGCCTTTATAAATACTAAGCGTTAATATATTACATGTGTGTGAATGTAAGATCTGATCATTATCAGCTGTTTTTCTTTTTGAAAAGAAAAACAATTAGCCAAATTATACTCTGTTAACCTGGTATATCTGGGAGCTGAATGGGCCCACTAACTTTATTACATAGTCTTGTAATACTACTTGAGTGCAGGGTACTGGACTAGATGACCTACTGAGGTCTCTTCCAGTCCTAAACTTCTATGATTGTATAGTAGCAGAAGAAAAAGTTAGATTTCAAGCTAAGCAGAAGTTCTTCAGCACATACTGAGCATATTCCTATTTGAAGGTGGGAGAAGCATTCGTTTTCTTCTATTAGCCCTACCCTGTAGTTTGCTACAAGTACAGTATGGCTCTTTTTCTGTCCTGAAGGGACCCAAGACTTGCATCAGGACTACTTGTTAGATTGGGTAAAAAAGGATGGTTAATGTAGCAACCATTGCCCTCCCTGGGAAAAACTACCTGTCACCTAAACAAAGCACCTGAGCTCTGATAACCAAGTGGAACAAAACACTATTAATTGCTTCCATTATAGGTTTTAGGATTACAGGCCACAATGGTATTGCCAAATCCCAGAGCATATACAACTGTCTGCTTTACTTATGCCAGAATTCAGACCACCTTGAACAGTGATCTGCTGAGATCTCACAAGTCAGGTTAGATTTGACCCTACTCAGTACTTCTCTTGTACAAAGAAAAGTCATGTGGTGCAAAACTCACAAGTGTACTACTGTTGGTTATTCAATAAGTGGCTCTTTCCTATGAGGCAGCACTGAGACAAGTTCCTGACTACTTGTGGCACTTTTCACAAGTGTAGGTCAAGTTTTGAGGTTCAGATTCCAATTTGGGTAATTATATTCTGTGAACGCAGTAGCTTGAGCTCAGAACTAGGTACCAGGAACTCTTGAATTCCAATCCAGTCTGGGACCCAGATTTCTGCTGTGCTCTTGGGCAAGTTGGTCTGCCTCAGCTTTCTCATGTACATTTCAGGAACAACCCCGAGTTAAGTTCCTGCTTTACCCCCATTCATAAAATTCTGCCCTCCATTCTCCCCTACTCCCCATCTGCCTTCTACTTGGCCTTCTTAGGAATCCTTTGTGTCTCCTAGTGCACTCTGCTTCTTCCTCCAATTGCCTCCCAGCTGTTGCTACCAATCAAACATCCTTTTCACTCCTGAACATCCTATGCACACCTGAAAATAATAATTAATAATCAGGAGTTGAAGGGGCAAAAGTTTAATAGCCTTTCCCCCCAGATATGAACAAGTGAATATATAAATTTTACCACCTAATCCCACTTTCTAATTAAAGAAGCTTTCTAAAAGTCTGTATGTGGTTCTAAAAGGCTGAGATACTCATGAGACAAAGCAATAGGGCCCAAATACATCCCACGGAGAAATCATTCTTGTCCTTCACTGATGTTATGTGAACTCTGCTTCCTGTGGCTTCTCTCTGTCTCTGGCTGTTGGGGGAGATAGAGTTGCTTCTTTACTGGTCTTCTTCAGGCCCTGATTAAAAAGCCTGTGGCTGCTTCCTGGACCTCAGGAATCCACAAGTTCTTCTCACCCAGGGGATGTGTTAAGTCAGTAGTGTGTAGCAGATGTTGCTGGGTGTGTATATATCCATAGCTGGCCCTTGTCAACTGGCTTGGGCTCCGGTGATGTTTAATTGCGGTATAGAGAGAAAGTTACCACGGTTTGGGGAGAAATTGGCAAGACATCTGAGTGGCTCATTAATCCGCTGCAAACTACTTGCACTGTGAAGTATCAGAGGGGTAGCCGTGTTAGTCTGAATCTGTAAAAAGCAACAGAGGGTCCTGTGGCACCTTTGAGACTAACAGAAGTACTGGGAGCATAAGGTTTCGTGGGTCAGAACCTCACTTCTTCAGATGCAAGTAATGGAAATCTCCAGAGGCAGGTATATATCAGTGTGGAGATAACGAGGTTAGTTCAATCAGGGAGGGTGAGGTGCTCTGCTAGCAGTTGAGGTGTGAACACCAAGGGAGGAGAAACTGTTTCTGTAGTTGGATAGCCATTCACAGTCTTTGTTTAATCCTGATCTGATGGTGTCAAATTTGCA
>NC_048300.1:147877547-147919227 GCF_013100865.1 Trachemys scripta elegans | reverse complement strand
CAGTTCATCTGCAAATTTGACACCATCAGATCAGGATTAAACAAAGACTGTGAATGGCTATCCAACTACAGAAACAGTTTCTCCTCCCTTGGTGTTCACACCTCAACTGCTAGCAGAGCACCTCACCCTCCCTGATTGAACTAACCTCGTTATCTCCACACTGATATATACCTGCCTCTGGAGATTTCCATTACTTGCATCTGAAGAAGTGACCCACGAAACCTTATGCTCCCAGTACTTCTGTTAGTCTCAAAGGTGCCACAGGACCCTCTGTTGCTTTTTGCACTGTGAAGTTCTTTGTTGTATTTTTATAAGCATAGCCCTACTTACTGACTTATGCACACTGTTTACTCATTCTCAAAATTACACTGCTATTGCAAGTCTTTTTAGGGTTCCCTGGATATTAGCTATTTAAATTATCTGGCAAATACTAGTGGCTACTTTTTGGTATTCTGACAAACACCAGAAAATTGGATTTGACATATCACTAATAATGCGTCAGGAACTTTTTTTGGACAAATCAGATCCTTCCTTATGTCTTCCTGGCCAAAATATAAACTTATAGAAAAACTATGCAATACATAAAAAGAATAGGAGTACTTGTGGCACCTTACAGACTAACAAATTTATTTGAGCATAAGCTTTTGTGGGCTACAGCCCACTTCATCGGATGCATAGAATGGAACACGCTGAAAGAAGATATTTATACATACAGCGAACATGAAAAGGTGGAAGTAGCCATACCAACTGTAAGAGGCCAATCAATTGAGATGAGCTATCATCAGCAGGAGAAATAAAACCTTTGAAGTGATAATCGGGATGACCTATAGAAGGTGAGAGGATACTTAACATGGGGAAATAGATTCAATTAGTGTAATGACCCCACCATTCCCAGTCTCTGTTTAGACCTAAGTTAATTGTATCTAATTAATTACAGAGAACATGAAAATTGTATCTATGTATAAATATCTTCTTTCAGTGTGTTCTATTCTATGCATCCGATGAAGTAGGCTATAGCCCACGAAAGCTTATGCTTAAATAAATTCGTTAGTCTCTAAGGTGCCACAAGTATTCCTGTTCTTTTTGCGGATACAGACTAACATGGCTGCTACTCTGAAACATGCAATACATGATACTATTAAATTCCTCTGTGAAATGCAGTTCTGCTTATTTTTGCAGCAGTGGCCAAACTGTGGCTCTTTTACCATTAAAGGGCAGCTCGCGGAGCACCCCCTGTCCCCATTCTCCACCTACCCGACTGGGAAGGGGGAGCTCGGGACCTCTGCCTTGCAACAGGGTGATAGGGTAAGGGCTTCTTCCCAGCAAGGAGGGGGGTCTTGGGGTTTCTGGAGCTCAGGGCTTCTGCAGGAATGGGGCTGAAGTCCCAAGCCCTGGCAGGTGTGCTCTGGCTCTTGAACTTTTGAAGATGATTGTATGCAGCTTGGAGGGTCAGTAAGTTTGGCCACCCCTGGTCTGTGGATACTACACTGTATTAGGATGCTTTAACTTGTCAAGTACATCAGAACCTACCGTATTTTCCGGCGTATAAGACGACTGGGCGTATAAGACGACCCCCAACTTTTCCAGTTAAAATATAGAGTTTGGGATATACTCACCGTATAAGACTACCCCTCTTCCAACGCACACCAAAAAAAAATTAAAAAAACATCAGATTTGATTTCAATATGGTAATTTTAATTCAAATGCTTATGACATGCAGGTACTTAGCAGGAAAACTGTCACTTATAAACATAAGGCTGTTTGTCATCAAACATGTAAACATAAAACAGTGCAAGTGGATTAAACTTTTCCTAATTCACTCTAAAGCTGAAAGGAAGGATAAGACAATAAACCCATGCTGTTTGTTTTCCAAGCTGTCAACCAAACTGGAACTGATGCTGATAGGAGGAAGATAACAAACAAGAGAGAGAGAGCAAGTGCCGGGCAAGTCCCTGGCGAGTTAGCAACGCCCATCATAACTGCAAACTACGGTATTTTTACAGGTTTTGCTGGCGTGACAGTTTCCCTTTAAAAGCCGTCAAAATCCTCCTGTTCGTCATCTGATATCATAAGTACATCAATGACATCTTGTGATACATTTGTAAGGCAGTCATCGTATGGATCGAATTCCATATCAGATGGTGTGGTCTCAGCTTCGGCTTCCTCTTCATCTTGCCACAAGTAGTCGTCCTCCATACCATCTAATGAATTTGATATGCCACACTTCTTGAAAGACTTGATTACTGTTTCTGCATCAATATCATTCCAGGCTTTTATGACAAACTTGCACAAAACATCCAACTGTGGAGCACGCATGTTTCCTCCTTTTGTGAATGACTTTTCACCGCTAACCATCCATTCATTCCACTGTTCTTGAATGCGATCTTTAAATGGCTTGTTTAGGCACACATCCAGTGGCTGTACCAACGATGTCAATCCTGCAGGAATAACTGCCGCATCTGTGTTTAGTCTTGCAAGCATTTGCTTGGTGCTGGGAGTTAAATGAGCCCTGAACATATCCCACACCAGTAGACTACATTTTTAAATAAGTCCACCTGGTCGCCTGCTCCATACATTATCAAGCCATAGCTTTACCCCTTCTTCATCCATCCAGCCTTTTTCATTCACATGTACAAAACAACCAACAGGGAACTTGAATTTCGGCATTGTTTTTCTTTTAAAAATAATCATTGGTCTCAGTTTGGCGCCATCAGCTGTGCATCCTAGTACCACTGTAAAACTGGACTTCTCATGTCCTGTTTTAATTAAAATTGTTTTTTCACCTTTTTGATGGACAGTTTTATTTCCAACCATATCAAAATTCATTGGAGTTTCATCCATATTTCCAATACTACTTAACGCATAGCCATGTTTAGTGCGCTGTTGTATTACGTATCGATGGAAACTATTTACTTTGCTATCAAGATCTGCAGGTAATTTTGGGGCAATTTTCATCTTTTGCCTCAGTACCATATTATGCCTTCCCATGAATCTAGTACACCAGGATACAGTGGCCTTAAATCTGTTGCTGTGATCTGGGTTAGATTTGGCCCACTGAAGTGCAAACAAATGTATTTTATTTCATGTCACTACATAACCGTTTTGGCGATGCTCATTCACCATGTCTGCTACATGTTTTTCGAGTTCTGGCCAATGTGGAGTGCCTCTTCTTAATGCACACTTACCCCTTGGCATACTCTTTAATGCTTTTTCATTTGCTTTCCAGTCCCGAACCATCTTTTCTGTTACTCCATATTGTCTTGCAGCAGCGCAGTTATTATGTTCCATGGCAAAGTTTACAACTTTAAGTTTGAAACTGGCTTCATATTTCTTTCTTCTTGCTGGTGGAGCCATGATGGGGTTTTGACTGTTGGACATTTGTATACTGTACTGTATGTACTGGTGCTATACTGTATGAACAGGTACAGATACTGGTGCTGTACTGTATGTGGTACCCAGTATACAACAACCAGCCAATCACGGCAAGCGATGTACCTTACCGGCGATTGGCTGGTTGTTGTATACAAAGCCTGCTTGGATTGGTCAGCTCTCCCTGCCTGCCCAGCCCTCCCTGTCTCCAAGACTATCAGAGCGGTAGCGCAAACACGCCTCTTTCAACCGTCTGGCCCGCCCTTGTATCCTATTACCTCCTTCTCTGCCTCTCAGATCTCACACATGCGCGCCTGCGCCGCTTCACTGCAGTCCTCAGGAGCGAGATCTGAGAGGCAGAGAAGGAGGTACGGTAATAGGATACAAGGGCGGGCCAGACGGGTGAAAGAGGTGTGTTTTTCTGGGCACAGCGCCGCTCTCTCTCTTTTTTCCATACCCCGGGCGTCCCGGACGCCTGCAGCTTGCTCCGCCCTTCACTTACACCTTCCCGGTGAGGCGCCCCCTCACCTCGTCATCGGGCGGGGATGCGGCCGCGGCTGTTTTTGAGCTCCCCCCACCATATGCGGCGACCGCAGATTCTCCAGTCCGGCTCGGAAGTTTCAGCACCCGCCCTATAAGACGACACCCGGCGTATAAGACGACCCCCGACTTTTGAGAAGATTTTCCTGGGTTAAAAAGTAGTCTTATACGCCAGAAAATACAGTATTTTCCCAGATGTGATCACTTCGTTTTAACATGTGCATCAGGTAAACTTGAATTATATACTGACAGCAAAGTAAAGTGAATGGACTGGACTCACTAGGCGAGCATTTTTACAACATATCTGTGCTAAATTGTGTATTTAATGATAGCCTATGATTTGTCTATCAAGTAAAAATTTGGTAGGTCTAGAATATTCTCTAAATTTCTGCTGCCCACATTACTACTTTAATGAAAACACACAACATTAAAGAAGATTTCTGACTACTTTTTGAATAAGAAAAAAAAGGAATTTCAGAATCTAAACGACACTAATTTTAGAAATTAAATGTATTTTGTCCTTTAGAGTTTGCACTGCAAACCCATTTAATACTTTTATAATGCTACCAACATTTCAAGTATTGGGGATTTCCCAAAATCAATCATTGGGGGATGGATAGCTCAGTGGTTTGAGCATTGGCCTGTTAAACCCAGGGTTGTGAGTTCAGTCCTTGAGGGGGCCACTTAGGGATCTGGGGCAAAATCAGTACTTGGTCCTGCTAGGTAAGGCAGGGGACTGGACTCAATTACTTTTCTGGGTCCCTTCCAGATCTATGAGATAGGTATATCTCCATATATATTTACAACATAAATAAAAAAAATAAATTTCAGCTGTTCCAGCAGTCTGGTGAAACCACAATTCATTGTCACATGGGAATCCAATACTAAACTTAGACATGAGCTCCCAAAATAAAGAGTTGGGAATACTAAGGAGACTGCATGCTCAGCTCAGACAGTCTGTAGTGACTGATTCTTCTAATATTGGCAAGGAATGCGATTGACAGATTTTAGGAGAGAACTACAGCAAATCCGCTTCTCTCAGAAGGATGTTTTCTGTAATATTGATATTTGAGAAAAGTGACTATGAGTAAACAGGAGATCCATTAGGAGCAGGGCCGCTGAGAGCGGGTTCAGGCCCAAGTGAAAATTTTTTTTGGCCCCCCCAGCAAGGGCAGGGCCCCCTTCCGGAATTTTTTTGGGCCTCCCAGCAAGGGCGGACCAGCTAAACAGGGCCGACGAGAGGGCGGGAGGCCCTGAGAGTTAGGAGGTCAGAGTAATAAAATAGTGTAGTTAGTAAAATTTTTCCAAAAGTAGCATGTAGAATCTGAGAGTTGTCTGTGCTTATTGTATGTTGTTAATATATTACTTTCAGCTATGGGAATATTAACAACTGAATCATTCAGTAATACCACCAAAACATGGAAGGAGTGTGATTTACACTGAAAATATCCTTTCAGAATGAGATTTAATTCTGTTCCCTATTTTTCTCTGTGGTCTGGGTTTTAATGGTGTTCATCCACGTATCATGCCCTGCACTGGCAGTGGTTTTCAGATAATCCTTCACTGTGGTAGATAGCCATTCGCACTTTAACTTTCCCGCCAGATAACAACAATGCATAGTATACGTTGCCAAAGGAGGGAAGAAAGCTGTTGATAAAGTGTATCGGGACCATGTGGGATATTATATCTGGCATGCAGGAATGGGAAGAAAGTTATTTTGTTCTTATGTACGTGATCCTCTGTCATGGTTAAACATTTTCATAACATCCTGCAGTTTTTCAGTACGTGAGATTAAGGGATTAATTCAGATAGAACTCAGTGGGGGAATTGATAGAAGTAATTTTGGTAAATGCTTTAAGGTATTACAAAGTACTTCAAATTGAATGTAAGATCATTTTATTTGCCTCTATCTCAGAGAAAAACAATTGAAGTAAGGACAAATGTTTGAAGGACAAAGAAAAGCTAGTAAACAGATGTCTATGATCCCAATCCTGCTGAGATTTAAGCATGTGTTTAACTTTACACAGAGGGAGCATTCCTATTGGCTAAAGTGGGATGGCTGCCTGTGTGTAAAATTATGTACATATCTAGATCTTTGCAAGATCGAGGCCTAAAATAAGTCATAAAGGAAAGCAGTCAAATTCTGTAGAAGTTAACTATATAGTGACTAGACATACATGAAAATCTAGATAATACAAATAGAGATGCAGAGGGCAATACTACCAGATAGCCAGGATCTTTTCAGAGATTCATGGGAGATGCCAAGCTGTATGAGAGTCTCTTGAATAATCTAAACAAATTTTAAATACAACTTCTATAGGATAAAAAAACCACCAGCCTTAAAATATTCATTCTTAACAAATAGGTAATCCTGGGATTTATATTCACTGTGGAGATTTTGATTCAGTTTAGTAGGGATAGAGGGAGCTGTTGCTATCTTTCTGCAGCCTTTGCTGATTGTCTTATAATTGAAATTCAGAATATTTTTTAGCTATGCATATTTTCATTTCTAGCTAAGTGATTTATTTACAGTCATGAAACTGGAATTGCTGGTAATGGTGGTCTGTATTTTTTGAGACATCCTTAAGTGAGAGTTGTCCTAGCTTACATGATATCCTGACAGCATACCAAATCTATCAATCAGCCATAGAAGTAGATGGACCAAGTTGGTAGGATTTTTTGGTATGATAAGAGTGCCAGCAGCATACATATTCCATTTATATATTTTTCTGCCATGCTTCTATTTTTTAAAATCTCTAGATGGTTGTTTTTCTTTGAAACACTTTTCTGCGATGGAGCTTGATTTTTTGAATGCAAAGATAGGGTGTACTGGATACTCTATTTTTCATTCACTCCAGTAATAAATGTAATTATTTGTGAAAGAAATGCAGTTATTTTGACAGACCATATTATTTTAATTTGCAATGCAAGGCTTTGATATTTCATACCAAACACTGAAAGTCTTTAAAATACACTTACCATATTAATAGATATTTCACACCATGCATGTCATGCATTGTTAGATATTTTTCAATGAAATGTTAGTTATACTTGTGATAATTTATTAATTTATTAAATACAATTTGAGCTAAATTTTACCAAGATAACTCACAACATCATCCTGAATTGACAAGGAAAGATTATAGCTAAAAGCCCTGAATCTGAAGATCTTGCAATGACCGCTAGAAGTCTGGAAATTTCATATGACCTCAGTGAACATCTTGGTACATAGGTTACAAGAGGATTAGTAAATAAAGGAAACCAAGCTGATACAATGACTTGTGTAGTACAGTAGAACCTCAGAATTACAAATACCAGAGTTACAAACTGACCAGTCAACCACACACCTCATTTGGAACTGGAAGTACACAATCAGGCAGCAACAGAGACGAAGGGAAAAAAAAGCAAATACAGTATGATAGTGTGTTAAATGTAAGCTACTAAAAAAAAAGTGTTTTTCTTCTGAATAGTAAAGTTCCAAAGCTGTATTAGGTCAATGTTTTGAAAGAACCATAAGGTTTTGTTCAGAGTTACAAACATTTCAGAGTTACGAACAACCTCCATTCCTGAGGTGTTTGTAACTGAGGTTCTATTGTATATTAAAAGATCATTTTAAACTTGGGAATCAAGAACTGATGATAGAGCTTTAGTATTAGGAATACTAGCCAGATTTTGGCCTCTTATCAGTCTTCTTTGAGCTGCTCTCATTTATGCCTTGAAGTGTATAGTTAGCTGGACCCAGGAGTAGGAGATCTGGAGCCCCTACCTGAAGCAGAAGGAGCATTCTTGCATGTCTTCCATGGACTGCATGAAAGGAGGAGAGCGGGCCACAGTGCAGATTTCAGGAGAACAGTGAGGTGTGTGGATGTGGGGTCCTGGGATGAGCCTATTATCATTTCTTTTCAGAATGCTATTAGTAGAGTGCACAGAGATTTTTTTTCACCAGCAGGTGTTTTCAAAATCAATCAAGAACCTCCCAATCTCAGTATTGTTGTACCTGACTTTGTTGAGGGGGGAGATGAACCCAGTCCCCAGTATTCTCAAGTTGACTCCTCTTTCTGTAGGCCTATTGGAGCACCAACTGTCATTGGCTCCAATCTTCCTGGGACTGCCTCTTTCCCCTCCATGCAGTGGTCTTCACTTATGTGGCTATGGGCTGTTGCTGGGTAATTTCCCAGGCTGCCCTTCCTCCCACATATCACTGTGGCAATTGTGCTTTTGTTGAGGCAGACCACTCCCTCCCCCTTTGCCAGTGGTTAGGTGAAGTGGCTTCCTCCTCCAGCTTTTTTGCTTATAAAAGACCAAGCAAATGAGGCTCTTTTCAGAAAAAGCTCCTCCTTTTCTGAGCTGGCTGACGTCCACCAAGCAAGGCCAAGTAGCTCTGTTAGCTCCCAAGGTGTCCAATTATTTCAAAGATGTGAGTGAGCATCTGGGGGCATATAAGTGAGAAGGGGTGCTGCAATTCTCACATCAGTGGATTGTGACATGCGCTAAGACCACCATCTGGATCCTTGCCCTCTCCATTCCTTCACCAATATCATGGTCCCATTCAAATTCATTGTGGATATTATCTAGACCAGGAGCCTTGTTAGGCTGCAGATGATGTATAGCCAGGTTGAGCTCTTCGTTTATACACATGGAGTCTACCATTTTAACTGCACAGCTGAAAAGCTTGTCTCAATTAAGGGCTCTGCCATTGCCCACCAGCTGGGATGCAAAGGAATTTGATTTAACTGGCTGTTCCCTCTTGCCCAGATTAGAATCTTCACTCAATCTCTCAATAGTTTGCCAGGCTTTGTGACTGGAATGCATGAACCTGAATTTGGAAACAGTTTCTTTCTGTCACTCTTGCCTGGTTTGATTGAGAAGAAAGGTCTCATTTTGGACCAGACACCAAAAGCTGGATGCTTCAATTTCTGAATTGTTGTACACAGGGTTGTAGCATCCCAAAAGCCGTATCTGTTCTCAAGCCAGGGAAACCATTGTAGCAGAGCCAAAGACCTACCAACTGTGTTACTTACAAATTGATGAAAAGACTAATCCTGATGTGGATTAATGAGGTAGTTGAACCTCAGCTACCTCATGTTGTGGCTAGATTCCAGAAGGATGGTGCACCCAAGATCAGGTACTTCATCTTGCTGCAGACATAGACATATTTGAGGCAGGAAAGAAATTTATTGATCTGAGTGCTGCCTGTGATACTGTGTGTCATGTTGGGCTGACTGCCAAGCTGTTGCAAAAAATTTTCTGTAGGCCAGTGGTGTGGTTCATCCAAAACATAATTAGCAAGTGAAGCTTCTTCCAACAAGTTGGGGAGATAATCAGTCACCTTAAACATCTCCACAATGGCCTTCCACAAGAGTCAGTTTTGGCTCCCCTTTTGTTCAGTATATATGGATAGGACCTTCTTGAAAAGCAAGCTGAGAAGTACTGGAAATGATTTCCACAGGATTGAAGGGAAACAAGAAGACTTTTTATCAATACATTCGAAGCAAGAGGAAGACCAAGGACAGGGTAGGCCCACTGCTCAGTGAGGAGGGAGAAACAGTAACAGGAAACTTGGAAATGGCAGAGATGCTTAATGACTTCTTTGTTTCGGTCTTCACCGAGAAGTCTGAAGGAATGCCTAACATAGTGAATGCTAATGGGAAGGGGGTATGTTTAGAAGATAAAATAAAATTAAAAAAAAAAAGTTAAAAATCACTTAGAAAAATTAGATGCCTGCAAGTCACCAAGGCCTGATGAAATGCATCCTAGAATACTCGAGCTAATAGAGGAGGTATCTGAGCCTCTAGCTATTATCTTTGGAAAATCATGGGAGAAGGGAGAGATTCCAGAAGACTGGAAAAGGGCAAATATAGTGCCCATCTATAAAAAGGGAAATAAAAACCACCCAGGAAACTACAGACCAGTTAGTTTAACTTCTGTGCCAGGGAAGATAATGGAGCAAGTAATTAAGGAAATAATTTGCAAACACTTGGCAGGTGTAAGGTGATAGGGAAAAGCCAGCATGGATTTGTAAAGAACAAATCATGTCAAACCAATCTGATAGCTTTCTTTGATAGGATAATGAGCCTCGTGGATAAGGGAGAAGCGGTGGATGTGGTATACCTAGACTTTAGTAAGGCATTTGATACGGTTTTGTGTGATATTCTTATCAATAAACTAGGTAAATACAACTTAGATGGGCTACTATAAGGTGGGTAATTCGTACTCAGAGTAGTTATTAATGTTCCCAATCCTGCTGGAAAGGTATAACAAGTGGGGTTCCGCAGGAGTCTGTTTTGGGACTGGCTCTGTTCAATATTTTCTTCAACGACTTAGCGTACTTTCTATGCCAATATCTTATTAAGTTTGCAGATTATACCAAACTTGGAGGGATTGCAACTGCTTTGGAGGATAGGGTCATAATTCAAAATGATCTGGACTAATTGGAGAAACGGTCTGAGGTAAACAGGATGAAGTTTAATAAAGAGAAATGCAAAGTGCTCCATTTAGGAAGGAAAAATCAGTTTCACACATACAGAATGTGACGAGACTGTCTAGGAAAGAGTACGGCAGAAAGGGATCTAGGGGTTATAGTGGACCACAAGCTAAAAATGAGTCAACATTGTGATGCTGTTGCAAAAAAAGCAAACATGATTCTGGTATTCATTAACAGGTGTATTGTAAGCAAGACACAAGACGTCATTCTTCTGCTCTACTCTGCGCTGGTTTGGCCTCAGCTGGAGTATTGTGTCCAGTTCTGGGCACCGCATTTCAAAAAAGATCTGAAGAAATTGGAGAGGGTCCAGAGAAGAGCAACACGAATGATTAAAGGTCTAGAGAACATGGCCTATGAAAGAAAGCTGAAAGAATTGGGTTTGTTTAGTTTGGAAAAGACAAGACTGAGAAGGGACATGATAGCAGTTGTCAGGTATCTAAAAGGGTGTCATAAGGAGGAGGGAGAAAACGTGTTCACCTTAGCCTCTAAGGATAGAACAAGAAGCAATAGGCTTAAACTGCAGCAAGGGAGATTTAGGTTGGACATTAAGAAAAAGTTCCTAACTGTCAGGGTGGTTAAACACTGGAATAAATTGCCTAGGGAGGTTGTGGAATCTCCGTCTCTGGAGATATTTAAGAGTAGGTTAGATAAATGTCTATCAGGGATGGTCTAGACAGTATTTGGTCCTGCCATGAGGGCAGGGGACTGGACTCGGTGACCTCTCGATCCAAGATATGGATCTGTTGACCATTCACTTCCAGCTATGGAGATTAAATCTCAATGAAACCAAGAAAGTGGCAACTACTTTCCATCTAAACAATAGTCTTGCCAATCAACCCATCTTGATCTGTGCCAAGGACAGCTACTGCCATTCCATCCAGTTGTCACATACTTGGGAGTAAATCTCAACTGTAGCCTGACATACCGGCCTCACCTGGAGCACCTGAAAATGAAAATCTCTTCCTGTATTGCCTTGGTACAAAAACTATCAGGAACCTCCTGCAGAGCAGACCCCTCACTCCTTTATACAGCTGTATTAGCCCTGGCATTTGCTCCTGCATTTGTTCTGTGGTCTGGGGGTGCAGTGGCCACATTCAGCTACTTGATATAGAGCTGAATTCGGTCACTTGTAATATTGGTGGCTGTTTGAACTATACACCAAGCTCCAGTCTCCACGTGTTCATATTCAGGGGAGGAATCTCACTCATGTGGTCCTGGTTGTGACACCACAGCTGATCTCTTGACACCCTGTGCTATAGCTGCTCATGTACTCTTTGGCACTACTGAGACTTCCCCATGCATGGATGATCCGCGCTGCCAGGGAACTGAAAATTATGTCCTTACAGAGTGGAAACATTGGCAGGAAAGAGTCTAACATGCTATGTAAATTCAGATGTCCATCGCAGCACCTGCCTCCTTGTCCACTTGTTTGTAGATCCTGGACCAGGCTCAACAGGCTACTCTCTGACTCGATCAGAGTTACCACAACCATGCACCAACTTAGTTTGTTTTTGTCCCCATGCTGTGACTGTGGGATAGCATCGCAGACAGTAACTCACATGGTTGGAGAATGCCCAACCCAACATCTGGAGGGCGGTTGAAAATGCCTACCCTCCCTTGATATAGAGGCCATCCCCTGTTAAGGGAACCTGGACATTGAGCTCTGACTTCTGCATATGAGAGAGAGAGATGCTTTCTGCTAAGCAGAAAGCACATAGTAAGAGTAAGTCCCTGCACTGAAGAGCTTACAGTGTAAATAGAGAAGACAGAGAAAGGGTGGGAGTGGAAACGGAAGCACAGAGAGGCAAAGTGACTTCCCCAAAATCACACAGTAGGTCCCTTGCAGAGCAGGAATTAGAATCAAGATCTCCTAGTTCCCTGTCAAGTGTCTCATGCACTGACCTATGCAGCCTTGTCTAAACCTGCATAGAGTCAGAGTCTTTGAGAGTATGTCTACACTGCAGTGTAAGGCCAGGGTTAGTGGGACTCGAGTCAGCTGACCTGGGTTGAGCAACTGCATTGTATTTTAACCCTTGGTTAAGACTTTTCTGACCCATGCTTGAACCTAGGTCTCTGGTGTACATGCTCCAGTGCACAGACCCAAGTCAAAGTAACCATATCCAGAGTCCTTGACGCCAGGGCCAGCTCCAGGCACCAGCCGAGCAAACTCGTGCTTAGGCCAGCAGATTCTAAGAGGTGGCATTCCGTCCAATCTTAAGGCAGCACGGCTGCCCCGGAGGCAAAGCAAAAAAAAAAAAAAATTATATATATAAAAAATAATATATATAATATATATATATTTTTTTGCTTTGCCTCCGGGTCCAGCCGCCCTGCGCCCAGAGGTTTTGGGTTTTTTTGCTTTGCCTCCGGGTCCGGCCGCCTTGCGCCCTGGTTTTTTGTTTTGTTTTGTTTTTGTTTTTTTGCTTGGGATGGCAAAAAAGTCAGAGCTGGCCCTGCCTGACGCACCCGTCTCTCTCTCCACCCCCTGTCTCCACCTCCTGCCCCCCCCGCCCCAAATGTGGCTGCTCTAGCCCTAGGAACATGGTGCACTGTGGGAAAACTTTAGTGCCCAACCTCCACATTACAGAAAGTTTGAACAGGCCACCAACACAGCCTGCTGAACAGTCATTTTGGTCTGTATCTCCCAGCTACTGGAACCAGCAACATGGAGGTGCCTTTTGGCAAACTTCTCTTGCTTGTTCTTTCACTCCTATGTCAGGAAACCAGCAGAGCATCTGTGAGGCACTGGTGGACATTTCAGCGGTGTTTTCTGTCCCACCAAAAGTACTTGACAGATTTCCTGATGGAGCTGCAGGAAGAGGAGGAGAAGGCAACAGAGGAGGAGGAGTGCCTTGGCATGGCAGACTTGCACTGGCAGATTCTGCTCAGTACACTCAACATAGCTGCTGATGCCCCCTACGTGGCCCACCACTTCTGACACAGGGCCATAAGTACAGACTGGTGGAATCACATCATCACACAGACTTGGGATGTCAGCAGTGGGTCCAAAACTTTTGCACGAAGAATGTCACTTTTCTGGAGCTTTGTGAGCAAGTTGCACTAACCTTCCGGTGTAAAGAGACACAACTGAGGTCACCATTTCAGGTTCAAAAGTGGTTTGATACATCTGTCTGGAAGCTGGCTGCCCTGGACTCCTGTAGGTCTGTTGCCAACTAGTTTGGGGTTGGAAAGTTGATCGTGGGTAAAGTGGTTGCAGAGGTAGCTGAGGCAATCAGGTATGTGGTTTACCCCGAGGTGGTGAGCATTAAAGATATTCCACAAGTAATTGTTGGCTTTGAGAAAATGGGGTTTCCAGACTGTCTTGGGGCTATTGATGGGACTCGTGCACACGAGTACATAACGCAAAGGATACTACTCCATTGTTATGAAGGCATTAGTGGGCCACAGAGACAAATTTATGAATGTCAGCGTGGGCTGCACAGGAAAAGTTAAGGATGCCAGAGTTTTTTGCCCCTCAGGAGTACATTTATGGACAGGCTGGGACACTATTTCCACCAATTGACACTGGTGTAAATGGTGTTACTGTTCCCATTGTTATTCTGCAGGACCATTCATATCCTCTTTTTTTGACTTGGCTTATGAAACTGCACCCTGATTTCAGAGGCCCTGGCAAAAGAAGATTTAATTGCACACTCAGCAGAGCTTTGGGCAAATTAAAATCACATTGCAAGTGTCTACAAACACGTTTGGATGCCAGTGTAATCAATGCTGTCCACATTACTGTGGCTTGCTGTGCTCTTCACAACTGTTGTGAAGCCACAGGTGAGCCATTTCCCCCTGAATTGGACCTAGGACTGCGAGGGGACACTGGATCGGTACCCTCAGCCAGAAAGTGCAGCTATCACTGCAGGAGCTGGTTGCACCTGGGCAGCAGAAGTCAGGGATGCTTTGTGTTCTCACATTATATGTTTGGGAGAGAAAAGTGGCGCATTTATTTTTGGGGGGAGCAGTGCTTGTATTGAAATGCGAATTGCTGTACCTAGCAAAATAGAGGAATACCATTTCATTACTAATGCTTAATTGCTCCGAAACGTGTTTTTAGCTTTATTATCTCAAATCATGATTGTATGATCTGATGCACTGATAGCAATAAACTTTCTTAAAAATATAAATGCTTTATTTGTAAACTGATCTTAAAACAATAAACTACTCACACAGTCTTAGGCAGGCCAGCGGCCATTAGAAAACCACACACCCGAAAAGAACGCGCAGGAAATAGTTAATACCCAACATAGTCCCCCTACTGCTGTATGTCCCCTGACACCAAGTTCTCCTTTCCTTTTCTTTGCATGTTTACTCCTCACTTGGCATGGGGGAGGGGAAAGGAGATTTGCACTGGAATGGGGTGGAAGAAGGGAGGCTGCATGGGGTTCAGTTGCCCTACCCAGTGCTCATGAGTTCTGAATGCATGGGCCCCCTGACATGCAGGTGTCCGAGCTACTGCTGGAATTGAGGATATATTGTAGTGTGATCGTGCCAGGGTGTGGGGAAGGCAGCGGTGCTCTTTCAGTCATTACACAGGAGTTGATAAGCAGTTCTTTCTATTGGGCTCTGTCCTGCTTCCTTAGCCACCATTCCTATTCAAGGAACTGCTTTGCAAGTGCCTGTGCCCTCACTGAAACCTGTCCTCCAACTGGGCAGTGAGCATCAGCTTTTCCTCCTACCTGTCAGCATGTCATTGTTAGTCTTTTGTCCCTCTTCTTGTGGTACTGGACCTGCTAATCTGCCCTCTCAAGAACATCAATAATAAATTCATCACGGAAATGCTTCCTTTTGGAACTGTCCATGAAGGTATGTTGGGCCAGGGATTGAGTTCCTGAAGGAACAGCAGGCAGTAGAGTTTGATTTGGATAAGAAATAGAAGGTTATTGTTTAAAGTAGCTCTGTGGATTATTATTTAATAATAATATAAATTATTATTTATAATAATTCATTATTGTGGAATCTCAAGTTCTAAAGTCAACCTACACACCTCGTGAAGGGGATGCTTATCTAAACACAGCCTTGTTAATCGTAGTTACAGAAGTGCAGAGGCAATGTTAAGTTTAAAATTAAAACTTATCCTTCTGCTTCATAAAAATGTCCATTTCTAATTGCCATGGGGCAGGTGTGCATAAGCAAAAGGCTTGTCACTTCAGGCCTTTCATATTTTTGAAGACATAATATTTCTTTTGATGCCCTATGGGCAGAGGGACATGTTATTCCAAACTGCTGGAGGGAAACCTGTAGTGTATGCAGCTGATGTATTTAAACGTTTAGTGACCAAAGAGCACATTTTGAGTGGAGTGGACTAGTCCGCTTTCCGGGGAGGGTAGTATGGAGAATATGCCCTTCCCTATAGTGTGACTGATCTGGAGTTCCTGCTTCGGGAAAAGTTTGAAGCTATCAGCAGCCAAGATTGGGACAGAATCCATTGGGGAATTAACATGATGCTGTGAGCTCACACATGACTTTCCCTGTTAGTGCTGTACGCAAACTCACTGAAATCTGCAACTTTCCTTCATTGTTGTGCGGATTACCTCTAACTGAAATGTACTAGATTTGTAAATAGAAGACTTTCCCAAATATACACACATAGTTCACAGTTTATAGGCAGCTGCATAGACCCAGGAGGAGTGATTACAGAGTTGCAAATTTATAATTACTGAAAGGAAAACAAGAATGACTGTATCAAACCTCTGTGACTTAACAGTTAAAATAACCTTTACAGCTGTGTATGAATGTTTGAAATTCCAAGTCACCATTTTGAACTCCACGTGGTGGTCGGGGGGGGGGGGGGAGGGAGATGTCAAGGCGCTGTGATACAATCCGCCGTAAGTGGCCAAACAGTGATAGCCGGGGATTACTAATTTTGCATTGCTTCTTAAAGCAGAAATCCCTCCCATTACTGTAAAATAAACTTTTAATATGAGTCATATGCTTACCGGGTGTGATGCAGTAGGGAGCGGGGTGGATTGACCAGGGAATGTCGTTTAGTTTTACTGGGACTGTCTGCATTGGGGATGGGATAGCAGGGGATGAGCCTGTAACCTGAGCCAGGAAGGGGGTGGGGCCAGGTGACACCTTTGCCCCGGGTAACTGGACAAAGGCTAGAGGAGGAGCTGGGGGAGGGGGAGAGAGCCTGCTGGAGGGTTTTTGGTTTCAGTTTTGTGCTGGGTGGTGTAATGCAGGGAACCCCAAGGCTGGGGTCTAAGCTCCCTGCCCACCAGAAGGACTCGACTGAGGGGTCCTGGTTGTACCTACAAGCTCTGTTTTAGTCTACGTTCCTATTGTACAATAAACCTTCCATTTAACTGGCTGGCTGAGAGTCACGGTGAATTCCAGGAGGAGGGGTGCAGGGCCCTGACTGCCCACGCTCCGTGACACCGGGCTCTGGGGCGGCTTCTGCCTCCACTGAGTTTTCTGCAGGCTCAGCAGTGGGCTGTTCCAGAATGGGGGAGAGGGAGAATCAAACAGCACTTCCGAGTAGGGGCTGAGAATTTGCTGTTGATTCTGATCCACCATGGGACTAGTTTCATTAGGAGTCATTTCATGCTCCTCAATGGGAGCTGCTGCTGGCTCCCATCAGGCCCCAGGCTGGATTCAGGGACCAGCACGGCACTGTCCCAGCTAAGCATGTCATGAAACACAAGGTGGCTCTGTGCTGAGCGCAGTGCCCAGAAACCAGTAATAGTCGTCAGAAAATAGGCATGTCGTTGGCAAGTTGCCTGAAGTGAGGTTCTTATCCCTGGTCTTCCTGTACTCACTCTTTAGCCCAGGGATGGGGAACCTTTTTTCTATCATGGGCCATTGACCCACAGAAAAAATTAATCGTGGGTCACACACAAGTAAAAAGTAACTAAAATTAGATTTTGGGGTTTTTTTTAAGAG
Organism: Trachemys scripta elegans; assembly: GCF_013100865.1. Taxonomy (NCBI): domain Eukaryota; kingdom Metazoa; phylum Chordata; order Testudines; family Emydidae; genus Trachemys; species Trachemys scripta. Next base: position 147,901,943 of record NC_048300.1, on the reverse strand, counting down.
AGGGAAATATAAAACGTTCAACTCACCCACCTTGGGGGGGGGGGTGTGCTGAGGCTCAGGGTTTTCTGCCAGTGGTGGAGCAAGGCAGTGCTCGCGGCTCCAGTCCCATCAGGGTGGGAGGCGACGAGACTCCAGGATTCCTGCCTGCCTGGGGGGCAAGCCAGCGCTCATGGCTCCAACCCCATGGGAGGGACTGGGGGGGAGCCGAGACATGCCGCAGGGCGGATGAAATTAAGCAATGGGCTGGGTCTAGCCTGTGGGTCGTAGGTTCCCCATCCCTGATTTAGCCTCTTAATATGCTTCCTGCACTGATCACCTATCTGGAAAATCTGCAGAACTGCCAGCTTTTTAGCTGTCTGCTGATATGCGTGGTCATTCCTGGTGATTTTGATGAAGTCCACAATTTTATTGGCCTTGCGCTAACGATTCACCAAAATCTGGCTCATGTGACCAAGACACAGCTCTCTCTGCAAAAGGCTTGATTGGTTCAGGCTGTTTTGCAAACGTAGGAGGCTCTTTATTAGTGTGCTTGCAGATCAGTGATCAGAAAATAATGGCTTAATGCTGACCTGAGCTGCTGTCATTCCCAAAGGGAGAGTAGCTTCCATTTGCAATAGAGTGGATTGCAGATTGTTTTGATAGAGAGGACTAAGGAAGTTGTCCCAAGGAACTGTGGGGATACTTCTGGATGACTCCCAAGACCCAAGTCAAATGGGGCTGCGTCTACTATGCAAAGCAATAGGGCTCAGATCCCGGTTCCCAGCTTAACTTGAACTTGGACCATCCAGCCTTGCAGGGTCCTGGCACTCTGGGTTAGTGCAATTGCAGTGTGGACACAAGGTGGGGGGATAGGTTTGATCCCAGGCCCAAGCATGTGCTTACATTACAGTGTAGACATACTTTAAGACGACAATTCTCAAACTGTGGGTTGGGACCCCAAAGTGGGTCACAACCCCATTTTAATGGAGTTGCCAGGACTAGTTTAGACTTGCTGAGGCCCAGGGTCAAAGTCCAAGACCCACCGTTTGGGTCGAAGCTAAAGTTCGAGCCCCACCACCTGGGGCCGAAGCCAGAGGCCTTCAGGCCTGGGCAGCAGGGCTCAGGTTACAGGCCCCCTGCATGGTGCTGAAGCCCTTGGGCTTTGGCTTTGGCCCTCCCTGTCTAGGCACTGGGATTTGAGCTTTGACTTTACCCCCTTACCCCACCTGGGGCAGTGGAGCTTGGGCAGGCTCTGGCATCAGTCACCCCTCTTGGGGTTGTGTAGTAATTTTTGTTGTCAGAAGGGGGTTGCGGTGCAATGAAGTTTGAGAACCCCTGCTCCCAGATGTTCCTGGACCCAGGCCTTTATATGGCAACACATTTCCATGCACGTGCTTGCTGAAAATGTGCTGTTTTGCCTCTGTGACATGCTGCCTGCTGTATACACTAGTGAAACTACACAAACAGCATAACTTCCTTCAAGCGAGTATCAGTGAATATGCAGTTGGTAAAAACAATACAAGAAATCTTTCTGTGATACACATTTCATACTTTCTAGATGGGCATTTTGCCTCTTCCGGCAATTGACAAAATTTTGCCATGGCATATTAAAGCCTGGGAAAATTGGGAGAACTTTTGCCTTTGTTCCACTAATTTGGGGAGTGTTTGTGGGCTGCAAGGAGTCTGTTTTTTTTTTTTTTCCCCTCATAGCCAAAAGCAATGCAGATTTCATCAGCATCTAGGACTTTCACCACAACTACTGACAGTGCCACAGTGTTTGTTTCTGTGGTCTTGATGGTTATTTTGTGGGGTCCTTAAACATGGAGAATGATGGAGGTATCTGCTCTTCTTGTGAACGTATTACTGTGGCTGGCATCTCTTGATGGTGAGATGAGCACAGTTCACCAACAGTTACCTAGTTCCAGGTTCTCACTGATACAATATTTTGTTCATTGTACAGTTTTACTGGCAGAGAATTTGTAGAAAGTACATTCTTATCAAAGCTGGCTGAAGTCAAAAATGGCAAAATTTTGAAACTAAAAAATGAAAAATCCTGCATTTTTGAGCAATTATAGAGTTGGTGGAATTTTTTGTAATGTTTAAAATTTCACATTTTCCAAATTTGAAAAAAAGGATTTTGTAACATTTCATGACTTTCTGTAATTATTTTATTCTATCAGTTCTAATGCCTACAGACACCCGAACCACATCTTTCTCTAATTGCTTGTTTCAGGTTTTCTGCAAGTGTCCTGAGCCACATTTAACCATTTTGCAGTTTCTAGTTGAAAGCAGAAACACTTCTTCATCAAAAGTGCACTAATATTAATTGTGATAGCTAACATATCGTTGAGGGACAGGAGCTACAGTATTCATGACTTGCTAAAAGTGTGCTTTTCTTTCCCCGAATCTCAGTGGTTGGTTCCTACACACAGCAGAGACAGAATGACTATTGCTTGCCCTGGTCCAGATGCCTCTACTGAGGTTTAATCTATTACAGCATTTAAAAATGTCCTTTTTGTTGTGCCAGGAGCAATGTATAAATTCCACTAGAACAAGATGTTCTACATGGATTTGTCCAATACAATTGTAAACCAAGATCAAATACTGTAACAGGTTTCTCTCAGAACCTTTTGACTAGTTTATGGGAACAGATTTTTGAAGAATTCTTTATTTTTCAATTCATTTAAATACATACCAGTAAAATATATTCTCTGGCCGTTCTTCAAAATTATAATGTGTTAATAAATGGTTAAAATATTCTTGTCAGTTATGATAAGCGCATTTGATATGCAGCTAATCACAATATTTGTACTAAAGTATCTCGATAACTGTGGGTCTACAGGGTCTACATTGAACAGATCTAAAACTAATTTGTCTAAACACCTTGATTCATAATATAACATAGTAAAGGTCATAGAGTCAGACACCAGTAACCTTATCAAAGGTATTCTCAAACTCGTATAATAGGCCACAGGAATCACTCCTCTGTCAAAACACTTGTTCAACAATCTACCTACAACCTCTTGGGGACATTGTGGGACAAGGCTATGCTTGCTGCTATGTGTATGCAATATTCTGATGATACACAGTTCAATGCATCTTTCTCATGCTGCGGATATAGTGTCGTCTCCCAGATATTTCAGTGCACAGAGAACAGCTGCTTCAGTTTGACTTTAGGAAATAACTGAGGTGATGTTAATTGGAAGAAGAAAAAGCTTTGAGGAAATGGTGAAATCCACCATCATTTTCCATTAAGGTCTCCTACGTCTCCTGGTTTAAAATTTGTAGTCTTGAAGTCACACTGGACTCATTTCTGTCCCTGGACACTCAAAGAGCAGCATTTACAAGCAATGCTTTCTTTTGTCTCCTGTTATCACGAGAACGCAAATAAAAACTATTGCACAGGTGACCAATAAAATCCTTTATGGCCAAAACTTTCAAATTTAGATACCTAAAGCTAAGCACCTACATCCATACTTCAGCACCTAAAAGAGTGGACAGATTGCTGGTGCTGAGCACCCACCGTTCCCGCTGGAGTTAACAGAAATTGTGACTTTTCCAAAAATCAGGTCAGTTATATAGAGCCCTCAATTAAATGTTTTAGTTGGTGGATTTCACAACTAAATTCCAACTAATTCCTCTTTCCTTCACAGAAGGACACTTCTATGGAGGCTGCTGACCCTAGACGTTGAAACAGTTTATGCAGCATTCTTTTCCTCATTTATTTGGAAATCCAAACTCCCAGCAGTTTGGATGTCTTTCCTGCTCTCAGACAGGATTCCTCATCTCATCTTGAAGTGTTTTAATGGCAGAAATTAGGCCAGTTTTTCATTCTTCTTTAGGAGTAAAAGGGGTCTGACAAATCCTCCATAGTCTTGTTCTTATAATGCTGAGTCTCTTGTTTCTGGCTAATGGAAGATTCATAGATTTCAAGGCCAGAAGGGACCATTATGATTATCTAGTTTGACCTCCTGTAGAGGAGAAATTTGTGATATTTTTGAAGAGTTAAACCTTTTTTTCACAGCATACTGTAATCTGCAAATAAAATGGAAACTGTAAATTATTTAGCTTTGAAGCTTGGGTTAAGTAGAATTAGTCACTCACCACTTCTTTCATGTCTGATATCCTTAATCAAATCCATTGCCATTTAGAACAATAGGTGATTATTGTGAATGGTCATAAAAATTATTTAAGTACAAAGGAGATGAAGCTAGCAATTTTCTTCTATACTGAACTGTTGTGAGAATACACTCAGAATGCCATTTTTTGTCATTATCTGGCCTCTTAAAGAAACAATGCTTTCACCCAATAGGCAATAATTTTTCATGTGAATTTTTGAATAAACAAACTTGAAGATTCGCATATCTCTGTTACACTCAGAATATACTTTTTTCATTGATGAATAGAGTTTAAGACCAGAAGGGATTGTTAGAGATCTTGTCTGACCTCCTGTATAACATAAGCTATTAAATTTCACCCATTTACGTCTTTGTGGATCCTGGTGTTTGGTTAAAGTACATCTTCCAGTATATATCCAGTCTTGATCTGAAGATGTCAAGAGATGGAGAATTCATCACTTTCCTTAGTTGTTTGTTCCAATGGTTAATCACCCTCACTCTTTTTAATGCCTTATTTCTAATTTAAATGTGTCTGGCTTCAGATTCCCTATAGCACCTATTTTCTCCTTGTGAAGGTAATTGTACACCATAATCTTTTTGATAAACTATAAACAGATCAAGCTCTTTAAGTCTCTCATTGTAAGGAATTTTCTCTAGCCCTCAAATAGCTTTTGTGCTTTTTTTCTGTACTCTCTCCTATTTTGCAACATCTTTTAAAGAATGTGGACGTCAGAACTGGACACAGTATTCCAGCATCAGTCTCACCAATGCCGTATACTGGGATAAAATCACCTCCCTACTCCTACTTACCTGTTTATACATTCAAGGATCACATTAGCCCTTTTTGCCACAGCATTGCACTGATTGCTCATGTTCAGTTTGTTTTCCACTATGACCCCTAAATCTTTTTTAGTGTTACTGCTTCCCAGGGTACCCTGCTGGTATGGCCTGTGTTCCTTGTTCCTACATGTATAACTTTGCGTTTGGCTGTATTGATACACATTTTGTTTGATTGGCCCCAGTTACCAAGCAATCCAGATCAGTCTATATGATCCTTTAGCACCATAGCTTTGTGTCATTTCAAAGCATTTTTAATCTCTTATATCTCAGACTTTTTTTTATACTTATGCTTGACATTAAAGCGTAACTTCTGATTTGATGTTACAAAACTCAACTGTATTATTCCAAGGTTACCTCCTCCCATTTGTGACAAAGTAACAGTCTTTAATCACAAAGAAGCCCAGAACTGATTCAGAATCAATGCATTTAACACCTTCTTTAGTAACTCAAGGATTGCATCCATATCATGCAAGGAGTGTTCATGGAATATATTCAAGAACCACCATCTCTGCATGTAACCTTGGCCTATGTGAGCATTCGGTATGCCTTACACCTCCTGGGTGTGGTGCTCTGTCCCATCTAGTGGCACCGAGACCGCTTAGAGAGAGAGATTAATAAATCAGCTCTACAGCCTTAGCTAAGGACCATATGGTTTTTAGCTCATGCGGTAGAGGCTCATGCACCAAGCTCCAGATGCCTCAGGTTCACTTCTGCCTGCTGACAACCGGGGTCTGTCGGTGTTACAACTTCATGAATGATTCTTGCACTACTATGAGGAGGGATAGCTCAGTGGTTTGAGCATTGGCCTGCTAAACCCAAGCTTGTGAGCTCAATCCTTGAGGGGGGACACTTAGAGATCTGGGGCAAAATCAGTACTTGGTCCTGCTAGTGAAGGCAGGGGGCTGGACTTGATGCTATGAGATAGGTATATCTCCATATATTATTATATTAAGCTCATGAGCAGGATGATAAGGGAAAGATTACAGGTACCTTTCTCATGCTAATTGCTAATGGTTGCTTCAGCAGCCAATTTTTTTTAAGCGACCAGTGTCCTAAACTTCTCATTAGAAAGTTGTCGTATTTTTTTTTTATATTGGATTTCTAGCCTTAATAGTGGAGGAAACAATAATTATACGAGATTATAGAAAAGAAATGTGAGTCATAAGAAATTTTTAGAACCATCCAAGACCCACACAAACTTCAGATTACTTTTTAAATAAACTACAATTAAAATAAATTGTTTGAGAATGCTCAGGTGCCTTTTGTAACTCTGCATCTGCTTGAATTAAATTGTATATTAACTTCATGATACATTACATAAGATACACTGGGCATCAATTAGAGCTATAGTTTCTTGCATTTCAAAAGTTCATCTGGATTACTGAGCAACCTTGATGCACACTTTTATATAGCGCTGGGAAATACAGCTGAATCAACTAAGGTTTCATGTAATTTTTGCTCAGTTAGTAACCAGTTTTTTAATATCCTGAGTTTTACATATAGTAGTTCTGCGAGAGAATAAACTTGACGGCTCGTTAAAACCATGACTTAATGTTCATATGGGGTAACTTCATTAAATTGGTAGGTAAATAGTAGAAGCTTTGCTGATGAGCCACTCACAATATAGACATCTTTTTATAACTTTCTTCTGGTCACACTTTGTTGAGTTACTAGCTGAATTGCTTATACATTTATTCATGCAAAATGAACCATAAAAAGTTTATGTGAAAGTAAGCTAGAATGTAATGTTTTATGATGTGTAATCACTGTATTTTTAGTATTTAAAAAAATGGAAATAGTCTGTGGAATTTTGGAAATTTACAAGTAGTGCACGTGGACAATCTTTTTAGTTTTCCAGCAACACAGTAACCATGTAGTGAAAAGAAAACATGAATTAGAGGATGTTTCCATTTATGATATGAAATAAGTAAAGGGTTTTTTCCCCCTGCCTTTAGCTGTAGAGGAATTTTGCTGGCAAGATCAATATAGTAACTATTGGTATAGTAATCACGTTGGCACATGTAGTTTTACCAAGTATCATACCAGGACCCTTTGAAGGGAAAAGAATACCAACTAGAGAGCCTTTGCAGGCATTAAATTGATTATGCCTTACTAATGTGAATACTTAAATTTTCAGAAAGTTACAATACAATAAACATTACAAAATAGCAGATTCTCCCCGCGCCCTTCTTTATGGGTTCTTTTCAATATAAATAAATCAGGCATTGAGCACAGGTCCAATAGTTTCAAAATACTTGTTTTGGACAGAAAGCCATTCTGAGACTGCAGTTTATTTCACCAGAAAGGCTTATTTCCAAAGTCCTTTTATTTCCAGTCACATAAAAAGGTACAAAAGACAAAAACACACCCTGTCACCTGGGGGGTTGGGTGACCATGTGTCCAGTTTTCGACCGGGATCCTGACGGCTCTGGTGACCGGGCTGTTGACTGTCCGGTTGGCGACACCATGCAGTGGGGCTGGTAGGTTCCCTGCTAGCTACTGCACCGCTCCTGGGAAGCAGCCGGCATATCCCCCTTCCAGCTCCTACGCGTAGGGACAGCCAGGGTGCAGCTCCCATTGGCCGGGGAAGGGCAGGGGACGAACTAATGTGCCTAGTAGGCGGCTGTTGAGGGGTCGTGGTGCGCACCTCTCCCACTGCTGCCGGCCTGCTTTTCCTCCTCACGTTCCCCCTGTGGCTGGGCTTGAGCTGCGGCGCATGCCCTCACTGCCCTGCGGCAGTCTGTTGCCCCATCGCCAGCACCCAAGTATCCCCATCTCCGAATGCTGAGAATGGGGCTGCACCCCCATCTCTCTCATACATCCCTCCCCGTCCCAATCCCCGCTGCACCCTCACCCCCCTGTCATTGCATCCTTCCCCGTCCCAACCCCCCGCACTCCTATCCCCCTCACTGTGAAATTTCATTTTTTTTTAAAAATTACCCTTTTTGACTATTTTGCTGCCAGCTATAGCATCCTGTAACAAATAAAACCTGAAATTAGCATAACACATGTCAAAACAATAAATATGCCTGTTTGGGCCTTGCAGTGAAAATGAGCATGTGAGCAAGGGTGGGGGAGAGCAAGCGACGGAGGGAGGGGAAATGGAGTGAGTGGGGGTGGGGCCTTGAGAAGGGAAGGACTGTGGGCGGGCCAAGAGTGTTCAGTTTTCTGGAATTAGAAAGTTGGCAATCCTACCTTGGGGGCGAACACTTTTCACAAAGTGATCACTCCATATCTGATGACCTAGTCCTTGTACTCAAAGGAAACCTGCACAGTACCTTCAAAAGATGGACCTGAGAGCTTAAATTCGTAACTCTGCTAGACACCAAAAATCAGGGACTCCATAGGGACACTGGTTTTATATCTCATTACAACGACCTGTAAAACCACCCTACCTCTACACTACAATTTAAGTCAGCATAAATTGTCGCTCAGAGGTGTGAATAACCACCCCTCAAGCAACCTAAGTTACACCGACATAAGCACTCATGTGCACAGCACTATGTCAAGCGGAGAGCTTCTACCACCAACATAGCTTCTGCTGTTTGTGGAGGTGGTTTTAGAACATAAGAATGGCCGTACCGGGTCAGACCAAAGGTCCAGCCCAGTATCCTGTCTACCGACAGTGACCAATGCCAGGTGCCCAAGAAGTATTGAACCTAACAGGTAATGATCAAGTGATCTCTCTCCTATCATCCATCTCCACCCTCTGACAGAGGCTAGGGACACCATTCCTTACCCATCCTGGCTAATAGCCATTAATGGGCTTAACCTCCATGAATTTATCTAGTTCTCTTTTAAACCCTATTATAGTCCTAGGCTTCACAACCTCCTCATGCAAGGAGTTCCACAGGTTGACTGTGCGCAGTGTGGAGAAGAACTTCCTTTCTCCAAGGGGAGAGCTCTCTCTTGTTGGCATTGGTACAGCTGCATCACTGCAGTGGTGTACATGTAGACATGCCCTAACTCTCCTTTGTCTTATGACTGCCCACTTCATTTTGAATGGTTTCTTGCAACATGTGTCAACTTCTTATGTTTAACAATCTGGTCCACCTTGTATTTAGTTATGACACTCTGATTACCTTTCACAGACCTGAAAAAGAGCTTTGTGGCGCTTGAGAGCTTGTCTCTTTCACTAGCAGGAGTTAGTCCAATGAAAGATATTACCTCACCAACCTTGTCTCTCTAAAAGTTTTCAGCACAGTTCTGCTTTGTCCAATCAGTAATTTGCCACCTTGTAGTCATCACAGTCCCATCAAAGAGATGAATACCCTGGAAAACTGCAGCACTGCATTTGATAAACTTTACTACTGAATGTGCAGTTTTCTAATAATTGAAAAATATTGAGCCTATTGTTGGAGTCCATTCTTAGACAACACCTCCATCGAAGTCAGTGAATCAATTCTGACTTTGTTTAAAAGTATCTTAAAACTTTGAAAATAGAAAAAATTTATGAATGAATTTTGATGAGATTTTCCAGGGAAAGTTCATTTTGGGGATCAAACCAAGCATGGAAAATCTGAGCCCAAATGTTGCCTATATGACAAAGTTTTATGTGCATTTGAAAACAGTGTGATATAATGAAAGTTACAACCAGTCACTACCAGGTGGTCACTATGGATATGTCTACACTGTAATAAAAGACTTGCAACATGTCCGTGGCTGACTCAAGCTGTGGGGCTCCAGCTGCAGGGCTAAAAATTGCAGTGTAGATATTTGGGCTCATGCTCAAGCAGAAGCCCAGGTTTTGAACCCCTGTGATGGGGGTGGGTTTCAGAGCCCAGGCTCCAGGCCAAGCCTAATGTCTACGCTGTAATTTTTAACCTCGCAGCCCCAGCCTAAGTCAACTGACTTGTGCTCTGAGAATCTATGAAACTATGTATGTATACAGAGATGATTGCGGTATTTATTATTTGGATTATATATTTAAGGAATTTGGATACAAACACCAAAGAAATTGCTACCATTACAATGTAAAATACATTATACTAATGATTACCTTCTGTATACAAACTAGTATATGTTATTTTTTTAAGCCACAAGGCAGATGTCTTTCTGGTTGAGTAATGGAAAAACGAGGCTGACAAGTTCATTGCTGTCTGTACTACCATTTCAATTTCAGATTGCAGCTGATGTATGTCAACAGTCCTTTGCAAGACTAGCTAATTTCTGTCACTGGGCAAATAACTGATAATGTTAAGACAGTTCAAAATAACATTTTGATTCCTCCCATGCCAATCATGTGCAGGAAGCCCAAGGTCTCTGACTGCAAACCAAATGGAATGTTGCCATCACATATATTGGTAAACAAAATGATTCTAAAACCAACACTTCAGGAATAAGATTTAAAAAATAATAAAAGGAAAACAAAAGAAAGTAAAAGTGTGGTTAAGAGGAAAAGAATAGTAGAGAGTGGAATAAATACATTCAGTGAGCCAGATAACACTTTCAGAGTAACAACAAGGAGTCTGGTGGCACCTTAAAGACTAACAGATTTATTTGGGCATAAGCTTTCGTGAGTAAAAACCTCACTTCTTCGGATGCATAGAGTGAAAGTTACAGATGCAGGCATTATATACTGACACATGGAGAGCAGGGAGTTACTTCACAAGTGGAGAACCAGTGTTGACAGGGCCAGTTCAATCAGCCAAGCTCTAAGATACAACCGAATTTGCTCCAACCCCTCAGACAGAGACAAACACCTACAAGATCTTTATCAAGCATTCGTAAAACTACAATACCCACCTGGGGAAGTGAGGAAACAGATTGACAGAGCAAGACAGGTACCCAGAAATCACCTACTGCAGGACAGGCCCAACAAGGACAAGGAAAATGATCCCTCACTCTCACAGACCTTGGGAGGCAGGCCAGTCCTCGCTTACAGACAACCCCCCAACCTGAAGCAAATACTCACCAGTAACTACACACCACACCACAGAAACACCAACCCAGGAACCTATCCCTGTAGCAAACCTCATTGCCTACTCTGTCCCCATATCTACTCTGGCAACAGCATCAGAGGACCCAACCACATCAGCCACACCATCAGGGGCTCATTCACCTGCACATACACTAATGTCATATATGCCATCATGTGCCAGCAATGCCCCTCTGCCATGTACATTGGCCAAACCGGACAGTCCCTCTGCAAAAGAATAAATGGACACAAATCGGACATCAGGAATGGTAACATACATAAGCCAGTAAGTGAACACTTCAATCTCCCTGGTTATTCTATTACAGATTTAAAAGTCACTATCATTGAACAAAAAAACTTCAGAAACAGACATCAAAGAGAAACAGCAGAACTAAAATTCATTTGCAAATTCAACACCATTAATCTGGGCTTGAATAGGGACTGGGAGTGGCTGGCTCACTACAGAAGCAGCTTTTCCTCTCCTGGAATTGACACCTCCTCATCTATTATTGGGAGTGGACTACATCCACCCTGATTGAATTGACCCTGTCAACACTGGTTCTCCACTTGTGAAGTAACTCCCTGCTCTCCATGTGTCAGTATATAATGCCTGCATCTGTAACTTTCACTCTATGCATCCGAAGAAGTGAGGTTTTTACTCACGAAAGCTTATGCCCAAATAAATCTGTTAGTCTTTAAGGTGCCACCAGACTCTTTGTTGTTATTATATAGTACAGTATTTCAGATCAGAGAGTGAGAATTGGTTAGTACCTGTTGTTTTTTTAATACCAGAATAATAGTAATTTTCACTTTTCTTTATTGTAACTTTTATGCATCCCTCTTACACCAATCCTCATAAGCAGAACATCTTTTATTGATCTTGCTTCACGCACAGAAAACAAAAAACTGGATAGTCATTCATCCTTATCTTACTCCACTCTATTACTCACCTTTTCTGTTAGTCTTTTTGTTTTCTCTCTTTCAGAAGCACATTTCATATGCACTGTATGGTGGCACTAAACCTCTAGTGGACCTTGCTATTTCTGTCTTTCCCAAACTTCTTACTATCTCAGAAAGGAAGAGCAGAGGCACACAGGAGAAAAACAGAAAAGTCCTGATTCTCCTCTCACGTGACCTATTGTGAACAGTGGCTTTCATTAATATATGATATAACATATAATTATAATTAATAAATAATGCCACTTTAGGGGTGTACAGCTGAGGGGAAGAATTACAGAATTGCCTTAAAATACTACTTATGGATCATTCTAATCACTCAGAAATAACATAAAAAAGCAGTGAATTTATAGTAGCTCACCAGACCACTTCCTCATGATAGAGTACCACAGAAGACACAAAGAGCTTCTAAATTCATGGAATTCTAGAGGACAGTGCATGGCAATGTGTGGAGCAGAATGTCGGTTAAAGTGACAATAACCATTGTTATCACAGCCCAGGGTTGAGTGGACCATTAAATATATAAACTAACAGTTCTAAATAAGCGTATCTCCTTGTTTTTCCCTATATTTCTTTTCCATAACTTACTTTTTTTGTGTTGCACTCAGCATTTGGTTTTTTTGTTCCTGTGAAGCAGTAAAAGGTGTCATAAAGTCCCTCTGGTAAAAAAGTGCTGATATGGTTTGTAAACTACTTTCTAATTTGAAGAGTAGTGCATAAATATATATTCCACATATATATACACCCCTTACTATTTGATCCATATGTTCATATTCTGTTTGTGAATATTCATGAATACCAGGAAAAATACACTTATATTTTGGGGCAGAGTGCTTTTTCTTTTGTTTGTCTTTTTTTCTTTTGTACTGGTCACTTGCATGGCTAGTCAAAAATGAAGTCTTCAAAGTTATCTCTGCTTTGAGCTATGTATGTTGAAGGAGAGCAAAAATATGTTCTTCTAAAAATCAGTTTAGCAATTTAGGCTTAATTTGGAATATTGTTCTTCCAAGATGGAAGAAAATAAAAATTGAGGGGGAAAAGGAACCTTTCACCTAATGTGAAATAGAGGAGATAGCAAAAACAGATGGGTAGAGTGAGTTATTTGCTTACCTGGGCTTGAGGGAAGTAAATGTTGTAAAGAGATTCCTAAAATATTATGCACTAGTCACAGCTAATATCATACTATATAAATGGAAATGCTCTTTCTGTATTCAAATACAAATTATGAAGTTTTTTACTATTTTTTGACTGTAGTAATGATTGATTAAATACGTGCCTTAAGATCACTTCAATATTTACCTGTACTGTAAGCAGAAAATACAGAACTTATTGCAAACACAAGCACCCCCAAACCTTTAGGATTGATCTCAAAGCTTGGATGCTAAAATCAACCAATTAGTCATGTCCCTGATCTCATTCTGCTACTTCTCTTCAGATCCTTTGGATCAAAGATGGCAGTGTCAAAGCTAGGTGGGGTGACTAGGTAGATGATGTTGTTGTTGTTGTTGTTAAAAAAAACTCTCTTCTATTAGTTCTCTCAAACCCTCTTCCGGGTCCTCTGAGTGAGAAATGATAGAGAAGCTCCAGCTGCAGTTCTTCTGCGCTGTGGTGAAAAAGACAAGGAAAGATGACTTACAAATGAAGGGTTGCTTTTGCTTAGGGATCGTTGGGCAGCATGGACCTTGTGTAGCAAGTTCTATGGTACCTACTCTGGGCCCTATTGCAGGGGGCATGTCCAGAGGTGTGGCTGGAGCATTGTGCACTCACGGTCCTCGAGCAGCGGAACAGCTTCTAGGGGCCACTGCAGGGAGCAAAGCCCCAAGGCTGCTCAAATGTATGCCTCTAGGGGCCCCTAGGATCAGGGAAGTGTGAAGGTGGCAAAAGAGTGCCATCATCGCCCTCTCCTCAGGTTCAGTCCTGGGTACAACTGAGTTAGACCCTGGGATGCAGCCATGCCTGTTAAATCACACATTTTCCCTGGAAGACTCCCAATGTCTGTGCTCTCTCCTGGGATTCCAACTGGGAGTTTGCATCTCCCAGGGAAACAAGGAGACTTAAACAGGAAGTGGGGATGAGGGTACCCACAAATACTACTGGGGTGAGATTCTGTGGTGAGCCTTTCAGAGCTGGTGGGCCTGTCTAACTCACAGGAGCCTCCCCATGTTGTCCTATGGACAGCAGCACTGCCAGGAATCTCCTGCTTGCTGCAGCCCTGCTCCAACAGACCTCTCTTGGCCCTTGCTTCCTTCCCCCCATACACTGGGGCTTGTGAGGGGGGTCCTTGAGTGACAGTCTTAATAGCTGCCCCCCCCAATAGTGCCTGTGGTTATGGGGCTTTTGATACCTCTTTATGTCGCACCAGCCCTTTTACCCTGTATAAAGGGGCTGGAGCAGTGGTGAAGACTTTGCCCCTACTTTCTGTTGTCTCCACTAGGCTTCAGCTGTAAACTGGAGAAGCTTAGCTGAGACCATAGGGACTAGATGTGTGGGTAGAACATCTCTGTCAGTCTCAGAGCAGAGTTTATGGGGTAAGTTGATGGCAGAATGCCCTACAGCCCTAGTGTGTGGCAGGGAGACTTGGGAGGCAGCATCGGCAGGACTGGCAGTAGTGGCAGAGAAGGGCCAGGAGACAGTCTTTGTGATCCCAGCTCTTTGGGAGTAGTGCAAGCCCATGAAACAGCCCCTAAAGAGATCCTCCCTCTGAAGGAATCAAGAGGCTCAGGGTGTCCAGGCACCTGATATACTTAAAAAAAAAAAAAAAAAAAAAAAAAAAAAATCAGACTGGGCATTTCTGGAGGCTAGCTTCAGGTAGTTGGGTTTTTCACTACCCATCTAGTGTCTTCACTAATGCCGTATAAAGGAGGAGAATAACTATACTCTTTATACTTCATGTTTCTATAAATAATCCAAATAATGGTATTTGCTTCTTTTATTGGTTCTAAATTGTGGTAATGGGCTTATGGGGTGAATTAATTGTTTTGATTTGCCTTTTCTTGGTTTATATCTTTATAGCAAGCTGTCTCTTGAGAATCAAATGCTGCTTCATACTCTTCTAATGCTACAATAATCTCTCTAACACACCTTATCTCTGTGCTTAAAGCAGGAGTGGGCAAACTTTTTGGCCTGAGGGCCACATCTGGGTATGGAAATTGTATGGTGGGCCATGAATGCTCACAAAATTGGGGGTCAGGGTGTGGGAGCGGGTGAGGGCTCTGGCTGGAGGTGCGGGCTCTGGGGTGGGGACAGAAATGAGGAGTTCGGGGTGCAGGAGGGAGCTCTGGGCTGGGGTTGGGATGCGGGAGGGGGTGAGGGCTCTGGCTGGGGGTGTGGGCTCTGGGATGGGGCCATGGATGAGGAGTTTGGAGTGCAGGAGGGGGCTGCAGACTGGGGGTGGAGCATAGGGATTCAGAGTATGGAAGGGGGCTCTGGGCGGAAGCAGGGGTTTGGGGTTTGGGGGGAGGTCGGGGTGCAGGCTCTGGGTGACGCTTCCATCAAGCAGCTCCCGGAAGCAGCGGCATGTCCCCTTTCTGGCTCCTACATGGAGCCATGACGCCAGGTGTCCCCGGCCAATGGGAGCTGCAGAGCCGGCGCTTGGGGTGGGGGCAGCGTTTGGAGCCCACTGGCTGATCTTATACATAGGAGCCGAGGGGGGGGGGTATGCTGCTGCTTCAGGGAGCTGTGCGGAGCTACGGCACCTGCGGAGTGGGGCAAGCCCCCAACCCCGCTCCCCAGCTAGAGCTCGAGGGCTGGATTAAAAGGTCGACGGGCCAGATGCGGGCCGTAGTTCGCCCACCCCTGGCTTAGAGGCAACTCAGTGCTACTCCTTTATAGTTTTTAACTGTCATTAAAAAAATTGTCTTCTGGTTGTAGAAGTGAAAGTGAACCATTTGGGTATGCAATTATTTTGCAGTAAATATTTTATAGAATGTTAGTGTTTTCACAGGACTGGGTAAATATACTGTCTAGTAATTCTGCAGTTTCCTTTCATTTCTTGAAAACAAACACACAGAATTAGTAAACAAATACAAGTGAATCTGAATCT
The DNA here is from genome assembly GCF_013100865.1 of Trachemys scripta elegans. Taxonomy (NCBI): domain Eukaryota; kingdom Metazoa; phylum Chordata; order Testudines; family Emydidae; genus Trachemys; species Trachemys scripta. Next base: position 147,886,090 of record NC_048300.1, on the reverse strand, counting down.
CTTATTTTCCATCTCAATTTTTGCAGGAAATCAGTTTATGAACTAGATTTGGAAGTCTGGAACCAATCAATCTTGAGGAATAAAACAATAATTACATTCACTCTCAATTTATGTTGTGTATCTGCACTTTTCTTCATTAGAATTTTTGAAAATTCAATTGCATAGAACCTAATTTTAGATGACAAGTAGCAGGATCATGCAGACAAAGAATGGAAGAAGTTTTAATTTGTGTAATCAAATAAATACGCCTTAAGTTACCTGAAGCAAGCTACTAGAAATACACTACAGCTTTGTCTTTTTAACCACAAATAACTAACTGGCTATAATTAAAAAGCCACTGCTACTGTGCTGAAAACACATTTTCTCCCACATTTTATAGCAGATTTAGAGCTATGGAGCTTTCTTCTGCTAATAGTGCAACAAACTCATGATGTTTACTATTAGTGTTAGCATGGTTCTTTCAGAATTGGAATTAAGGCTGTCTTAACCTTACTGCTAAGGTATTCAGATATTATGAGTCAGAATAATTTCATATAGTAGTGTTAGGTAAAAAAGCAAGTCCTCACTCACCTCTCCAGCACCCGAGTTCGTGCGGAGTTGGTATGGGGCTCACAATCTGTCAGAGACAATTCGTTGTCACTAACGGGCTCACATTATCCTTAGCTTGAAAGGCTTCAGAGTAAGTGTGGCAAGTTTATTAGGGGTGNTTCCCAATTACCCTGAGTTGGGGCTGAATCTCCTAACACTGTCATCAATAATCCTACCCCTTCAGGAGTGCAGGTTAAAGTAGCCTCAAGCTTACAGAGTCAATCCCGGCCCATCAAAGGGATCGGACAAGCTGGGGAAAAAAGAAAACGGTGAGAAAAACATTTATCAGCATAAATAACATTTAGAGGCAAAGTGAGTCCCAGAGACTGTGGGTTGCCCTCCACCCCAGTTGCAGTTTTAACCTCAGAGGATAGCCAGGGAGAGGGGGCATGATTTAAAAGAGAGAAAGTAGCTCCAGTATCAATGAGGAAGGAGACAGGCAGTCCCTGGACTGAAAGGGTTAGACGAGGCTCTTTGCTGGGAGGGGAGAAAGTGAGGAAGGAGCCGGCTAAAGACATTAAGGAAATAAGACCATCACATTGTTTGCCTTCGCCCCCGGGGTACCGTCATTGAGGAGGCTGAGTTTGCTGCAGCTGCTGCTGTTGCCCGTAGTTGATCCAGGCCTGGGGAACGGGCTGAGCTGGTGGTGCAGGGGTGTATTTGTCCCTGGTGTAAGTATCTGCGGATGCAACCGGACCCTCTGGGCGTCCCCAGGGGCATTCACGTTTAAAGTGACCGGGCTGTCCGCACTGAAAACAATTTCCTGGTGGCTGGGGTTGCCAGGACCCTCTTCCCCGAGCACCCTGAAATCCCCTGCCACGGCCACGGCCTCTGCCTTGAACACCGCCGTGAAAAGCTAAAGCCATCAACTTATATTCTTCCTTTTTCTCTTTCTTTTTACTACTTTCCCTTTCTTTCTCCCATGCAAAATCAGCTACGTCCAACACTGAAGTGACTGACTCACCTCCCCAACCAGGGCGAAACTTTAAGAAATAATCCCTTACAGGGGGCACTGACTGATTCACAAAGAACGAAACAAGAGTAGGGTGGTCTGCTTCTCTCTCAGGTTCCATCTGAGTGAACATTCGGGCCCCCTCCAATAGCCTCGACCAGAACTTTCTGGGTGGCTCATCAGATTCCTGCCGAATCTGCATGAACTTAGCCTGATTAGGTGAGCGGCGAGCCATTTCTTTGAGTCTCTCTAACAATCGCTCTCGATCTGTTCGCAGCTGAGTCAGCCTTGGCTGACTCCAGTCTAGGGGATTCCAGCCAGAGGCTTGATCCCGCCTATCCATCCAAGTAGTATTAACCGCATCGCTATCCCCCCATGTCCTTTCTGCCATCCACAATCTACTACGTTCCTCTCCGGTCAAAACTCTACTTAACAACTGATCTACATCCGTATAAGTAGGATTATGACTTGAAAACAATCTTTCTAAAAGTTCTGTGATCTTTCGGGGATTTTCCCCAAAGGACCCTGACAACCGTCCCCACTCTTTCAAGTCCCATTCTAGCCATCCTTTATATTCCACAATATTAGTATGTTGTAACTGGCCATCATTGCCCACAAAAGGTTGGTCGTGCACCTGTAAAGGCATTTCTCTACTTACACCTTTATCACTCATAAAAGGTTTGTCGGAGGCAGCCTCTGGGCTATCCTCAGGGGAGGGGTATGCAACCTGCTGCATCTGCTTGATCTTTTGCCTAGTAATTACTCCTCCCGAGGTGTGCCCTTCCATTTCCCCCTTATCCCTCTGCAGAGATTCCGATCTGGAGTCCTGCAGATTCCCCTCTGCACCCTGGAGAGAGTCCCCCTGCGGAGGAATAGGGGCAGGTGCAGTGGGGACCAACTGACGAGTCAAAACACGCCGTGGTTTACACCCTTCGTCGAAATAACATGGAGGGGGTTCACTCTCGGGAGAATACCTGACTGCCATAATTTTTAAAGATTTCCACAGCTCTGCTGCTGTGTCCCAACAAAACCAGTAACATAACTGTCCCGGATGGTCTTTTTCGATCTGGCTCCTTACTTCTCTTAAGGCAGCCTGTTCGAAAGAGCCATACGAAGGCCACCTCATCTCCGGGTCGGCCAATACCGCGGTATACCCAGTCCAATTCCTTACACACAGTGTGTACAACTTCCTCCTAGACATTCCTGTCTGTACTGGGAGTTTCCCTTCATTCCATAACTTATTTACAATCCCCAACGGACTCTCAAGAGGCACGCTAGTCCCTTGACCCATGGTGTCTGACAGGAGCCCTCCAACTGGCGTTTACCCTGCTGTCCAGTACACGACCCCTCAATATTGAATTGGCTGGGAGAAATCTCCCGTGGCGCCTGCCAATTCGTATATGAGTGGTCTGACCACTGGACAGAGGCACCGCACCAGAAGGAAATCCCGGACGAGCCCCCAAATTGTTAGGTAAAAAAGCAAGTCCTCACTCACCTCTCCAGCACCCGAGTTCGTGCGGAGTTGGTATGGGGCTCACAATCTGTCAGAGACCAGACACCAATTCGTTGATCAACGGGCTCACACTATCCTTAGCTTGAAAGGCTTCAGAGTAAGTGTGGCAAGTTTATTAGGGGTGAGCATCAATATTTATACACAGAAGTAAACAAAGTGATTAACAGATCATAATGGTCATGCATAATCAATCAAGATTCTACAGGATAAAACAGGTTAAAATGTAAATTCAGAAAGAGAAAAGGGGAGATGGCTACTTAAGGGGAGGGGGGTGTCATGAGTAGTTCGCAGGTCAGAGCTTTGGTTAAAAGTTCAGACAGAGACATCAAGTCTGGGTTAAGTTTAAGCTCATCAAAAGTTCAGACTCAACAGTAGCATTTGCTCAGAATATATAGGACTTGTTATGCTCATACAAAGCACACGGGATCTTTATAGAGGAAGGTAAATACACACAGTGTTTATTGAGAATACCACAGTTAGCATATGTTTTTTAGACACACACACACACACACACACTCTCTCTCTCTCTCTCCTGCAGTGATGTTTATAGTTACCAGTCCAGAGTCTGGATCAATCTAGTGGCCAGCCAGATTGGTCGCAGAGGGGAGCGGGGTTCTATCGGTCGCGATCTGATGTTCCTGGAGTGTGGCAAGACGAACCCAAAGTCCTATGGCAAAGCACCCTGTTCTTATAGGTTTTCTTCTCTGTTGAAGCCTATGGATTATGCTGTGTCACTTTGTGACCGGTTACTTCTTAATTGGTGTAAACATTCCAATACACCTCCGAGAGGGTCATCCTGTTCTTTGTTCCGATTTAATCAATTGTCTTTAGGGGTGCCAGCCTTTACCTCAGGGTCATCAATCTGCTCTTCATTATGGATGCGTGTTGATGATTCTTTGATGTCCTTTAAGTTTCTTCACTCCTTCTTCCTTGACTCTGGCTATAACAATGGCCTTCACACCTTATCTTTTTCTAATGCATACATTCCTCATTCACATAAACAGATTGAGAATACAAACAGTAGTATTTTATATTGAGCAAAAGGGCATTGCAAATTAAACCTTGCTAAGTTTTACAATCAATAACCAAGCCAATTTACATTGAGACCCAGGCCTTCAATGTTCCTCTAAGGGTATGTCTACACTACGAAATTAGTTTGAATTTATAGAAGCCGGTTTTATAGAAATCTGTTGTATACAGCCGATTGTGTGTGTCCCCACATAAAATGCTCTAAGTGCTCTAGTCGGCAGACCGCGTCCACAGTACCGAGGCTAGCGTCGACTTCCGGAGCATTGCACTATGGGTAGCTATCCCACAGTTCCGGCAGTCTCCGCCGCCCATTGGAATTCTGGGTTGAGATCCCAATGCCTGGATGATGCAAAACAGTGTTGCGGGAGGTTCTGGGTACATGTCGTCAGGCCCCTCCCCCTCCGTCACAGCAACAGCAGACAATAGATTCGCGCCTTTTTACCTGGGTTACCTGTGCAGACAACATACCACGGCAAGCATGGAGCCCGCTCAGCTCACCGTCACCATATGTCATCTGGGTGCCAGCAGACGTGGGACTGCATTGCTACACAGCAGCAGCAGCTAACTGCCTTTTGGCGGTAGACGGTGCAGTAGACTGGTAGCCTTCATCGGCGATCTGGGTGCTGGCAGCTGTGGGGCTGGCAGCTGTAGGGCTGCATTGCACCAGCCCCTTGCCTTTTGGCAGTAGATGGTGTATTACGACTGGTAACTGTCCTATTACAAGTTGGATGATCGCACATTAGCAGAATCTTCCCTGAGCAGCAGATTGTGCAATAGGCCTGAAGGCCATCGTAATACACTAACTGCCAAGTGCCCAGTATTTGCTGCCAAGCACCCAGAAAGATGCCGAGGGCTATCAGTCATGCTGCACCGTCGTCTTAAGATGCAAAAAATAGATTTGCTCTGTATTCATTTGCTTCCCCCTCCCTCCGTCAAATCAACGGCCTGCCAAACCCAGGGTTTTCAGTTTAATATTTGGGGGGACCATTCTGTGTGACAGTTGTTTGTGTTTCTCCCTGATGCACAGCCACCGTTCTTGATTTTAATTCCCTGTACCTGTACGCCATGTCGTCACTCGGCCCGCCCTCCCTCCTTCCCCTGGTCCGTCAGATACTAGTTTCGCGCCTTTTTTCAGACCAGGCGCCATAGCTAGCACTGGGATCATGGAGCCCGCTCAGATCACCGTGGCAATTATGAGCACTATGAACACCACTCGCATTGTCCTGGAGTATATGCAGAGCTAGGACATGCCAAGGCGAAACTCAGACCAGCCGAGGAGGCGATTGCAGCGCAGCGAAGAGAGTGATGAGGAAATTGACATGGACATAGACCTCTCACAAGGCACAGGCCCCAGCAATGTGGAAATCATGGTGTCACTGGGGCAGGTTCATGGCGTGGAACGCCGATTCTGGGCCCGGGAAACAAGCACAGACTGGTGGGACTGCATCGTGCTGCAGGTGTGGGACGATTCCCAGTGGCTGCGAAACTTTCGCATGCGTAAGGGCACTTTCATGGAACTTTGTGACTTGCTTTCCCCTGCCCTGAAACGCCAGGATACCAGGATGAGAGCAGCCCTCACAGTTGAGAAGTGAGTGGCGATAGCCCTGTGGAAGCTTGCAATGCCAGACAGCTACTGGTCAGTCGGGAATCAATTTGGAGTAGGCAAATCTACAGTGGGGGCTGCTGTGATCCAAGTTGCCAGGGCAATGAAAGACCTGGTGATATCAAGGGTAGTGACTCTGGGCAACGTGCAGGCAATAGTGGATGCTTTTGCTGAGATGGGATTCCCAAACTGTGGTGGGGCCGTAGACGGAACCCATATCCCTATCTTGGCACCGGAGCACCAAGCCACCGACTATATAAACCGCAAGGGGTACTTTTCAATGCTGCTGCAAGCCCTGGTGGATCACAAGGGACGTTTCACCAACATCAACGTGGGATGTCCGGGAAAGGTACATGATGCTCGCGTCTTCAGGAACTCTGGTCTGTTTCGAAAGCTGGAGGAAGGGACTTTCTTCCCGGACCAGAAAGTAACCGTTGGGGATGTTGAAATGCCTATCGTGATCCTTGGGGACCCAGCCTACCCCTTAATGCCATGGCTCATGAAGCCGTACACAGGCAGCCTGGACAGTAGTCAGAACCTGTTCAACTATAGGCTGAGCAAGTGCCGAATGGTGATGGAATGAGCATTTGGACGTTTAAAAGCGCGCTGGCGCAGCTTACTGACTCGCTTAGACCTCAGCGAAAAGAATATCCCCATTGTTATTGCTGCTTGCTGTGCGCTCCACAATATCTGTGAGAGTAAGGGGGAGACATTTATGGCGGGGTGGGAGGTTGAGGCAACTCGCCTGGCCGCTGATTACGCGCAGCCAGACACCAGGGCGGTTAGAGGAGCACAGCAGGGCGCGGTGCGCATCAGAGAAGCTTTGAAAATGAGTTTTGTGACTGGCCAGGCTACTGTGTGAAACTTCTGTTTGCTTCTCCTTGATCAACCCTCCAACCCCCCCCCCCAACCCGGTTCACTCTACTTCCCTGTAAACCAACCACCCCACCCCACCTTCCCCTCCCCACTTTGAGCACCGCTTGCAGAGGCAATAAAGTCATTGTTTTTTCACATTCATGCATTCTTTATTAATTCCTCACAGAAGTAGGGGGATAATTGCCAAGGTAGCCTGGGATGGGTGGGGGAGGAGGGATGGAAAAGGACACACTGCATTTTAAAACTTTAAGTCTTATTGAAGGCCAGCCTTCTGATGCTTGGGCGATCATCTGGGGTGGAGTGACTGGGTGGCCGGAGGCCCCCCCACCGTGTTCTTGGGCGTCTGGGTGAGGAGGCTATGGAACTTGGAGAGGAGGGCTGTTGGTTAAACAGGGGCTGTAGCGGCGGTCTCTGCTCCTGCTGCCTTTCCTGCAGCTCAACCATACGCTGGAGCATATCAGTTTGATGCTCCAGCAGACGGAGCATTGACTCTTGCCGTCTGTCTGCAAGCTGACGCCACCTATCATCTTCAGCCCGCCACTTGCTCTTTTCATCCCGCCATTCAGCCCGCCACCTCTCCTCTTGTTCATATTGTGCTTTTCTCATGTCTAACATTGACTGCCTCCACGCATTCTGCTGTGCTCTATCAGTGTGGGAGGACATCTGGAGCTCCGTGAACATATCGTCCCGCGTCCTCCGTTTTCTCTTTCTAATGTTCACTAGCCTCTGCGAAGGAGAAACATTTGCAGCTGGTGGAGGAGAAGGGAGAGGTGGTTAAAAAAGACACATTTTAGAGAACAATGGGTACACTCTTTCATTACAAGGTCGCATTTTTCCTCTGCCTGCTGGTTTGGTATGAGAGATCACTCACGCAGTGCCCCAGGCAACATATTTTGGCTTGCAGGCAGCCATGGTAAGCCACAGTCTTTTGGCTTTTTTAACCTTCTTAACATGCGGGAAAGGTTTCAAACAGCAGCGCATTTCCCATATCAAGGATGAATTGGGTTGGCCATTTAAAATGGGTTTTCAATGTAAAAGGAGGGGCTGTGGTTTCCGGGTTAACATGCGGCACAAACCCAAGTAAACCACCCCCCCACACTCACACCCGATTCTCTGGGATGATCACTTCACCCCTCCCCCCACCGCGTGGTTAACAGCGGGGAACATTTCTGTTCAGAAGAGCAGGAACAGGCACCTCTGAATGTCCCCTTAATAAAATCACCCCATTTCAACCAGGTGACCATGAATGATATCACTCTCCTGAGGATAACAAAGAGAGATAAGGAATGGATATTGTCTGCATGCCAGCAACACAGGGACCATACGCTGACATGCTTTGTTATGCAATGATTCCAGACTACGTGCTACTGGCCTGGCGTGGTAAAGTGTCCTACCATGGCGGACAGGATAAGGCAGCCCTCCCCAGAAACCTTTTGCAAAGGCTTTGGGAGTACATGAAGGAGAGCTTTCTGGAGATGTCCCTGGAGGACTTCCGCTCCATCCCCATACACGTTAACAGACTTTTCCAGTAGATGTACTGGCCGCGATTGCCAGGGCAAATCAATCATTAAACACGCTTGCTTTTAAATCATGTGTAATATTTACAAATATTTACAAAGGTACACTCACCAGAGGTCTCCTGTGTGCCCTGAGGGTCTTGGGTGAGTTCGGGGGTTACTGGTTCCAGGTCCAGGGTCACAAACATATCCTGGCTGTTGGGGAAACCGGTTTCTCCGCTTCCTTGCTGCTGTGAGCTACCTACAGTACCTCCATCCTCATCTTCCTCGTTCCCCGAACCGTCTTCCCTTTAAAAACAACAAAGAGTCTGGTGGCACCTTAAAGACTAACAGATTTATTTGGGCATAAGCTTTCGTGAGTAAAAACCTCACTTCTTCGGAGTGAGGTTTTTACTCACGAAAGCTTATGCCCAAATAAATCTGTTAGTCTTTAAGGTGCCACCAGACTCTTTGTTGTTTTTGTAG